>NC_142013.1:107433054-107733054 GCF_049901735.1 Notechis scutatus
GAGAAGATGTGTGTCTTTATATACAAGTTCTCCTTTCCAATAACTTCTAATGCCTTCCAGTATTTCATATAGAGATATTTTATATTTCCGTCTACTTGATAGGGCTCAAAATGGCTTAGAACAGGGGTATCAAACTCACACCGTCACAGCGGTATCACATGTTATATGGGGATTTTCTAACCCTTTGCTAAACCAGGTGTGGGCATGGCCAGCACATGATGCATCTGGCCCGTGGGCCGGGAATTTGACAGCCCTGGTTTAGAATAACAAATCAAGTCAATAAATAAATGAAACAATTAATGGCACCCTCTTACACTTCTACCATCCAACTTTCCTTCAAAAATCACAAGGTTTTCATGCCTTCCTAAAGCCAGGGGCTTATAAGCAGTGAATATTTCAGAAGATAGAATATTTCATCCCATAGGGATGGAATAAGGTAGAAGGTACATCTTTAGACATCCACCCATTAATTTCATTTGGAGATGAGATTCTTATCATCCTTTCCCTAAAGTAATTGATAAGTAAGTCAAACCCTTTAACAGAAGGACATGGAAAGAACACTATATAATTAACCATAAGCACTTTGAGCTGGACAAAGTTGTAATTAATGAGGAAACCATCATGTGAAGATTACTGTGCTAAATCTGTTGCCTCCCAATCAACAGGTAACTCATTGCTTTTTGAATTATGAGGTTCCAAATAATCTTCAAAAGTCATTCATGATATCCAGTAGACCAGACTAAAAAACCAAAGCCATAAAGATCTAGAACTAATTTTATTATAGCACCTTTATTTACAAAATCTTGCAAGTCTAAAGGAGTTTCCCTCCTCCCTCCCTTTATCTTATCATGTAAATTAGAGAGGGGCCTTTCTGAGATATTTATTTATACTTGTTTCTTGGACTGGGCTCAAATTTTATTTGTCTAACCGCTGTCTTAGGAGTAGCTCTTCCTCCTGTTCTTCAAGACCATTTCCCATGATCACTACAACTTTGAGATGATTTCAGTAGCCCAAGAGTGGTAAGAATATGAATCCTTGTTGGAGAAATTTGGGTCCCAGAAAAGTTTACAAGGTATGTAAAAGCATCTTGCAGAATGATTGGATAATGTTTTCCATTTCAACTTTATTTCTTCTTTACTTAAAAAGGTTTAGTCATAAAATTCCATCAGATACAAAAATAACTTGAATCAGAAAGCGGGAATCTTTATCATGATAAAAATATCCTAAGCAGGAGAACAGATCCATTAATATCTGAAGACAGATATTTATAACTATGCTCAGCTCAAAGATTCTGTTGTTGTATTACTTGTTTTTACTAGTATGTTATGCATTTCAGAGAGGGCTTCCTCTTTTATCCTTTTTTCCCCCCCTGTAACATACCAACTGGGAATTCCATGCATCTGTCCGTAGTCTGTGTGCTTTTGTTCCATATTGTGCAATATTTCCAAAGAGATTTCAGTGTGTACAAAGCATGCCAAACTTATAATAAAATGAAAAGTTCTCACATTTCGAACCATGTAACCTTCCCTATTAACAGGGTGTACACCTCGGAAAGAAAGGGAATCAGATGGCAATTTGAAACTTGGGAATATTTCCCCCTTATCATGAGGAGATGTTTATTCTTCATTGTGACATATGGTTGGTATGCTGTAAGATACCCTGTGGTTTCACTATGTATAATTTATACCGAAAACAGTATTAGGAGGTGCAAGGTCTCCTATGAACCTGGTACAATGAAGGTTTCACCATCTGCTCACACAAATTCTGGATTACCGAATTGCGTTATCTGCTAGCTAATTCAAGAATTCAAAGACAACTAAAAGGATGACACGAAATGAGCTTGAAAATTGCTACACACATTAAAGAGGGAATTTAAATTGCACGAATCCTGTTCTAGGAAAGAGGATTGTAATATAAATGGATGAACTAATGAATACATGAATGAATGAAGAGCAAGATGATAAATACATTAAAGTGGTTCATAGTACAGCTTCTGGTCAGATCACAAATTTAACAAGGTTATTGAATTAACTCTTTCTCTAGGTTTACAGAATATATTAAGCTGTAAACTTACTATAAAGACTGTCCTTGTTCAACACATTAAGACATATGCTAAGACCCACGCAGAGTTTAATAACCAAGATTAAAATGAGGCTTATAATGTCTGCAAAGCCAATTACTAGTCTTTTAAACTGGTCTCTTTGAGGGAGTCCATTGAGTTTAACTACTATGTCCTAAAACGTGTCTGAGTTCATATGTAACACTAAGTCATGTTTTCTTTAGTCATGTTTTGTGAAATAGCAATAGCATTTAGCAATAGCAATATATATTGCTTCATAGTACTTTACAACCAGGGGTGGGATTCTACCAGTTCACACCTATTCACTAGAACCGGTTGTTAACATTCTAAGCAGTTCGGAGAACCGGTTGTTAGAAGAAATTACTGACCTAATCCTGTAAGGAAGGCAGGAAGGAAAAATTCTGGTGTTGCTTACAGAAACTGCCTCTCCGTTTACCCTTATTACATTCTTGGCAGGAATAGACTTCCTGTCTTTTCCTCTCTGGAGTTTTTTTTCTCCCTCCTTTGCTGGTACTTTGCTTGTGTGGAGTGACCATTCAAAGTTACAATGGCACTGAAAAAAGTGACTTATGACCATTTTTCACACTTACAACTGTTGCAGCATCCCCACAGTCATGAGAGGCCAGGAGAGGAGATGTGTGCCTCGATGTGAGTGATATTGAGTTGGCCACACCCAGCCAATAACATGACCACCAAGCCATGTCCACCCAGTCACATGACCACCAAGCCACCCCCACCCCCTAAGCCATGCCCACAGAACCAGTTGTTAAAAATTATGAATCCCACCCCTGTTTACAACAGTCTCTGAGCGTTATACAGAGTCAGCATATTGCCCCCAACAATCTAGGTTCTCATTTTCCTGGAAGGATGGAAGGCTGAATCAACCTTGAGTTGGTCAGGATTGAAATGGCAGTGGGGAGAATTAGCTTGAAATACTGCATTCTAACCACTGTGCCACCATGGCTGTTATAAACTTAAAATAAACTTCAATTTGCAGATATCATGCCAAAAGATAAGCTTAAAGCAACAATACTAAACAAAGTAAGATGACTGAGTTAAGTCAAATTTTGTACCCAAGACGGGTACCCCTAAAAAATACCAAGGAGATCAAAGTTTGTTTCATTTGTCTTGTTTGTTGATGTTGTTGTTGTTGTTGTTTATTACTAGAGAAAATAAGCAACAAGGCCTACAGTAGGTAGTTTGAGCCTGTATCAAAGCCTTACCTTCTCTGTACATGTCTTATTTGAGATGTAAAAATCCAACTGACCCCAGATAAGGGAACTGACCAGGTGTGGGCTTCAAAAAATTTAACAATTGTTTCTCTGCCTGGTTGCTGGGTAGGCGTGGCCATGGTGGGTGTGGTTTAGTCAACCTCCTGCACCACCCTGACCTGGGAGCAAAAACAGGCCATGTCGGGGGCTGTTTTCATCCTCCCCGAGCTCTGGAGGCGCTCTGGAGGCTGGAAATGGGCCCGTTTCCAGCCTTGTGGAACTTCCGGTATGCCCCTTTTTTGGCCCTCCCCGAGCCTTGGCACGGGCCCTGCACTTACCTGAAATCCAAAACGGGTTGTGCAAGGACTACTGGGAGAGGAGGGGCAGGAGGGGCTAGCCATGGGTGGGATTTGCCAGTTCACCAAACTGGCCATACAATTAACAACTGGTTCGCCCGAACTGGTGCAAACCGGTAGCGGACCACCCTGGAACAGAGATACACTAACCTCTGGCCATCTTGATTTGTGCATTCTAAATGAAGTCGGTTTAGCCCAACATCGCTTTACAAACTACCATGGTTGGTTTCACATAGAGGCTGGGTTTTAAGTGTGCTATTTTTTTTTCTTCCTTCCCATAAGAAAAAGATACTAGACTGACATCCAGTTCCACGCTGTCTGAATCTAGCTTTACTGGAGTTCTTTAACTTCACTCTGGGGCAGTCTGAGAGAGAATTACTAATCCAAATCTTGCCTCTCTTCTGAGGGAAAATAGACTGGATAGTGATAGCTTAACTCAGCTAACAGGAAAACTGCTGCTTATAAAATCAATATAATCATGTTGCTGCTACGAAAAAGAGCTTGGAAAGTGGTAGGTGGCCCCCACTTCTATTTTCTTCCTAAGTCTATTTTTTTTTTAATTTAAAAAAGCTATCGCTCCTGCTCTCTATCCATTCACTGAGATATAAGGACTGAAAAGCAGTTTGAATAAGGAAAATGTCAGCTCTCTGTTTCGTCTTGCTTGTACTGGCCTGGAAAATTATATTCAATACCGAAAATGGGGGCATTTCTCCCTTCCCAAAAACTGAAAAGTGTAGGGTTTAGCATTTGAGGATAAAACTCAGAGAAATAGGCATGATCAGGAAAAAAAATACTGGATTAACTTTCAAGTTTAGGAGCAGTAGAAGAAATAGAATTGTTCAGGTGGATGGTTCTTAAATGATGCAACCTCCAGACAGAAATTTAGCCCATCACCAAGAACTGAGTAATAGGATAACAGAGTTGGAAGCGGTCTTGGGGGTCTTTTTAGTCCAATCCTCTACTTGAGTTTGAGATCCTACACCATTCTGAACTAATGGCTGTCCAATCTCTTCTTAAAATATCAGCGATGGAGTATGCACAACTTCTGGAGACAAGCTCTTCCACTCATTAATTGTTTTCACTGCCAATATAAAGCGGTAATAATATTCAATGTGTTCTTGATCCTATCCCTCTATTAATGCAGATTAGGATTTCATGGTGTTTTTTTTGGCAGTTGTAGCACCTTTTAGGGATGCAGTGGCTCAGTGGCTAAGACAGATGCTGAGCTTGTTGATTAGAAAGGTCAGCAGTTTGGCGGTTCAAATCCCTAGCACCACATAATGGAGTGAACTCCTGTTATTTGTCCCAGCTTCTGCCAACCTAGCAGTTGGAAAGTGTATAAAAATGAAAGTAGAAAAATAGGGACCACTTTGATGGGAAGTTCCATGTGCCTTTGATGCCGGCCACATGATCACGGAGATGTCTTCAGACAGTGCTGGCTCTTTGGCTTTGTAACAGAGATAAGCATCACCCACAAGAGCTGGAAACAACTAGCACGTATGCGCGAGGGGAACCTTTACTTTTACTTTAGCACATTTTTGTGCTGGGTCATATTTATGTGGTTGCCTAGATCCTCCTTGCAGTCACTGCTGTTGAGTCAGGTACCACCTATTCTGTACCTGTGCATTTTGTTTTTCTTGCCAAAGTGTCAAAACCTTACTTTCTCACCATTAAAATGCATTTTGTTAGATAGGGCCAACCTTCTACAATGTGGAAGAAAAATAATTATACCACTTATAAGAATCAGCCTTAAAAGCCTCCAGAGATAGAGGTCTCTCTCATAGGTTGACTGTTCCACCTTTAGATTTTACTATTTGTAATTTTTTTCTCATATTTATCTAGGAACTGGTATTGCAAGCTGATAATGGCCCTTTTCATTCTCCAAGCTAAATAACATTATTTTGAGTTCTAAGCTTTGAACTGGAGTTCAAAGATAATGTCCCGAGCTGGGACAAAAGGGGCATTTTGATTTATGGATGTTTTTTTTAAAAAAGAAAAATATTTCAGTTTCCTGCAACTTCAGGGGAGAGAGATACACACACACACACACAGAGAGAGAGAGACAGAGAAACAGACAGACAGAGACAGAGAGAGACAGAGAGAGAGAGAGAGAGAAAGAGAGAGAAGAGAGAGAGGGAGGGAGAGAAGGAGAGAGGGGGAGAGACAGAGACAAACAGAGAGAGAGAGAAAGAGACTGAGACACAGAGAGAGACAGAGAGAGAGAGAGAGAAAGAGAGAGAAGAGAGAGAGGGAGGGAGAGAAGGAGAGAGGGGGAGAGACAGAGACAAACAGAGAGAGAGAGAAAGAGACTGAGACACAGAGAGAGACAGAGAGAGAGACAGAGAGAGACAGAAAGAGGGAAACACAAAGAGAATCTCCAAAGCTCCCAGATTTTAAATGCATTTCCAATAAAACATCAGGCAAAGATTTCATCCCTACTATTTTTAGCAGGATGTAATTAAAGAGAGGAGGATTTAAATTAATTGAATTAAAGTTTCCCAAGCACTTATTAAAAGATAGAGAAGAGCCATTTGATACTTACTTTAGATATGTTTACTGCTGATTTTAATTTCTTACAGGGAACTTTGGGGTTCTAATGTAATATTGCTTTTTCTACGTCTAAGATAGGTTTGTTTGTTTGTTTGTTTGTTTTCTTTTTCAGGCAAAATGCCAAATGCAAACACAGACATGCATATTTGCATGTATTTGATGAACATTTTCAGTCAGGCAATTCTTCCAAAGTACAATCCTTTCAAAAATGTTTATAAATTAAGTTGGCTGACCAGGAAGATTTCTCCTTTTGTTTTGCTTTCATAGCAATAACAATAGCACTTAAACTTATACAGGCAGTCCTTGACTTATGACCACAATTGAGCCCAACATTTCTGTTGTTAAGTGAGACATTTGTATAAATGAGTTTTGCCCCATTCTACAACCTTCCTTGTTATAGTTGTTAAGTGAATTACTTCAGTTGTTATGGTCAGTAACACGGTTGTGCAGCAAATCTGGCTTCCCCGTTGACTTTGCTTGTCAGAAGGTGGCCAAAGGGGGATCAGCAACAAGCCAAGCATCTGAATTTTGATTGCGTGATGATGGAGATATTGCAACGGTCGTAACTGTGAAAAAAAGGTCATAAGTCACATTTTTCAGTGCCGTTGTAACTTTGAACGGTCACTAAATCAACTGTTGTAAGTCGAGGACTACCTGTATACCACGTCATAGTGCTTTACAGCAGTGGCCCCCAACCTTTCGGACACCTGGGACTGGTTCTATTTTGCCACACACTGGAGGGGATGTGGTTTCTCATCCTGCCTATATCCCATGGATGGGGTTTTGTGTCAGCTTTGGAGACCATATTCCATGCTGCCACATAGTTTGAGAAAGTGGGAAAGGGTAATTTGTACTGAGTAGTTCTAAGTAGACAAAATAAAATGCTTCTGTTAGTTCAAGGTTATTAAGTGTGGCGCAGCAGGAAAAAAAGGGATCTTACACTGGGACGGATCCTGACTGGTCCATGTGATGTGATGATGGAAAAAGGGGGTGGATTGTAGGTTGGGACATTGTGGAAAGTCCAGGGGAAACTTTTAGTTTTGAGATTCCACAGATGTGCCAGGTGCCATTCTAATAAAGGTACTTTTGAGATGACGTCTGTCAAAGAGATACCGATTGGAATGGAGGTTTGCTGGAATGCTGACATTTGGTTTGTTTGTGTGGCCCAATTTCTGGTACACTGTGGTCCAGTACCAATCCACAGACTGGAGGTTGGGGACCCCTGCACTCTCTGGGAGGTTTACATCATCAGCATACAGTTGATGTTGTAATAGTAATTAATCCACCAATAACCTAAGTCCTTATTTTATTGACCTCAGAAGGATGGAAGGCTGAGTCAACTTTGAGCTTGTCAGGACTGAACTCTAGACTGTTGGCAGAGTTCTAACCATGTGAGAACAATCAACCCACGGAACAGAAGTTGCCTTCAGAAGTTGTGGGAGCTTCATTACTTTCAAGAAGAAATTTGACTACCATTTGTCAGAAATGGTGTAGGTTCTCCTGCTTGGGCAGGGTGGAGGGGTTGGAATAGATGACCTTCAAGGTCCCTTCCAACTCTGGTAATCTGAATACTTCCACCATCAGAGTTACTGAATGTGTTCATATACAACCCAAGGAGTTCACAGTGGCAACTAAATTGAGAATTCAGAGACAATATAAGATCATCTGAGAGTTATGTTGTCCACAACCTGTTTTGTCCCCCTCTCATTAAAAGATCACTAACTATTATTTGATCTATCAAAATCACTTTATACAAGAGATCAACATATGCAGACGAGGGCTGCTCCGAATATCCATAAAGTCCCCATAGCCAGTAAGTTCAACCCTAGCATTTTGGTTAAAAAGAAAACTTTGAAATAGTTTTTACTCATAAGAATTTAATTGTGGTTCCCTTTTACTCAAATTCAAGTTAATTTTAGTTGAATTTCTTACATAATACATGAGTCTTAGAGGCTGGCTACATGCACTATAGCAATAGCAAGCAATAGCACTTAGATTTCTATATCGCTTCACAGTGCTTTACAGCCCTCTCTAAGTGGCTTACAGAGTCAGTATCTTGCCCCCAACAATCTGGGTCCTCATTTTACCCACCTCGGAAGGCTGAGTCAACCTTCAGCCTGTGAGATTTGATCTACCAAATTGCAGGCAGGCAGCAGTCAGCAGAAGTAGCCTGCAGTACTGCATTCCAACCACTGTGCCACCATGGCTCTATCTTCCTTCTGTGTGTTTACACTGAAACCTGCACCCTAGTCTCTTAACATGCTATTCCTTCCTGATCTGCTAAGTAAATGAGAATAATTTTCTACATATAGATTTCTAGCTTTCCTTTGGGAACCACATCTCATTGGCCTGTTTAAAAGCATTCTACAAATTCTTTAAGCCATGAATTGTACCCTCAAATGGCCAAGCAAGTTCTGGATTTGAGTTCTCACTCATTTCTGTATTCTTCCCCAAATTGCATGCCATTCTTACACAGAAGCCCTGCTAATCTTCTTTGTATCATTCCAGTTTTGGTATATGTCCTGCCAAATGCTATTTATCTGCAAGAAATTCCATTACTAGGCTTAGATTATGGTAAAATAGGGTTCCCATTACATCTTGTCTTGGGCATTTGGAGGGAGGCTGAGGACAATGTTCTGAACATAATACGTGCATGAACTTGAGATCTTCTAAAGATTGCCTCTGTAAGGAAGCGTTGTGATCATCACATCACTCAGCAAAGTTCAGAGGTATCCTGAATTTAGTGCACAACAGTTGTACAAAGATAGATATACGGTAGTGCATTGCTTCTTTTTCCATCTTCAGCTTCTCTTTACACTCTGCTAATACTTCTCTAGACAATAAGAATAGGTGTTTGGGTTTCATTTATGCTGCTATAAAAGCTATTAGAACCTTTGAGATTAAATGCATTTAATATTTTCATGTAATATAGGATTTTTAAAAATGAATTCATTCACTTTCTCCCTCTCATTCACAAACACATCTGCACAAATACACATACATGCAGTCACTCAAACAAACACACACACACACACACCCCACACACCCTCCCATGAAAAATGTTACTACACCTGCTGAGATACTTTTCAAACAATGGGTCATGAATCTTCACCCCATAACTTTTATAGACACAGTGGGCAACCAGCAAGCAAGATACATATGGCAGCCATAAAAGGAGGGATACAGGCCCCTAAATCTTTGGAATATCTCAAAAGTTGGAGATTTGACAAACTTTAATCTTTGATGAAAGTTCTGCAGCTAGCTTAGATTTCTGGAAAGCCTTATTTTGCGAAAGAAAGGACAGAAAACCAAATGGAACTCTTTAGATTTTTTTAGGAAGAATGTCCAACAGCCAGGGATTCTTCATTAATCTTATCTTTGAGATAAGTCAAATTTGAATTATGAATATAGTTATTAGGTTTTTAATATATGCCATTATTAAAAGCCCCACAAAGACTCGGTGATCAATATTTGTTCCTTCTTCATTTCAGCAGTCTTGAAAAGGTGTATACTTTGAGTCTGAATCAGCACAATATCATGCCTTGTATATATTTATCAGCGGATAAAAATCAGAGTTTTGTGTCATTTTAACTGACTGAGATAGCGTCGAAAATTGCTGTACTTATGCATTTTTTTTCATCAAAGTGAATGTTTTTGTCAGAATGTTTTAGTTGTCCCTCAAGTACATTATGACATATTAAGAAATGCAATCATCCAGTTTCTTTTAAAGAATTACATTTTAATGATCTTGTTATATTGTTGTGCACATTTTTCACTGTGCTTGCTTTTTTTTATTAAAAAAAATATGTTATTTCAACAAATCATCAGAAACAGAAAAAAGGGCACTTCTTTCTTCCATTTTTCTGCCAACAAAAGATAGCCATAAATTATTTTTTGATGTTTTCCTTGGTATCAGACTACTGATAATGGCTGTGTGTGTGTGATACAGGAAACACACACATACACACACACACACACACACACACATACATAGAGAGAGAGAGAGAGAAAGAATAGAAATCTGCAGCTCCTAGCATTCAACTTTTCTCTAAAGGAAAAAAATACTGTATATATCCTATTACTTCATCCCAAAAACTCAGCAGTCCAGGACATGAATTATATTCAGTAGATTTATCATCCATCTGGCTTACCTGGTTTCAACAAAATAGAAGTTATACTGGAATGTAGAAGGGGGGAAAATCAGCAGGGTGGATTCTAGAAGATAAATTTATAACATGCTCACAAATCAGCTGGAATAAATTTAAAGGGCCTATCACTGAATATTAATTACCTTTTCACAAATACTGTAATAGGTCACTGAAAGCTTATTATAAATGTGGATTAAGGTTTTCTTGCTTTGCCTGGCACATTTGGAAATGCCTGTGTTAAGGTGAACACAGTTTGCCCTCCATTATCAAACTTGCTGGCTCTTTAGTCTTGTATGTTCTTTTTTCTCCAGTAATGTAATAATTGTCTTGTTGTAAAAGATTGAAAGCCATTTAGTTCAAGTGTTCCTCTGGTCTTTGCTTTCCTCTTTCAAAAACCTTTTTAAAAAAAAAAAAAGTTGTCACTTTTCTTTGCTATTCCCAGACTTTACTTATTAGTACAGCAAAAACTCTTGAGTATGGATCATTTGTGCAATAGAATCTTATCCTTCTTTTTTCTGTTCCTCTTCTGAGTTTTCTCTGGAATTGGAACTAGAACTGGCTTAAGCATTTCATAATGTCAGATATTATAAAAAGTTCTAAAGCTGTAGGTTCTAGAAACAAAATATTGAATTTAGGTTCAGAATATGACACAGTTTTTTTCTTTCTAGGTCCTAAGCATTGACATTCAATTTATGCATCAATTAAATATGTGATAAAGTGCCTTATTCTAACAGGCTGGTTAGAAATTGGTGGGAACTGGAGTCCAAGAATCTCTTGCTGAAGATAACAGAATAACAGAGTTGGAAGGAACCTTGGAGATCTTCTTATCCAACCCCTTGCTCAAGCAGGGAATCCTATATCATTTCAGATAAATCGTTGTCTAATCCCTGTTTAAAAAAATTCCGCTGTTGGAGTATCCATAACTTCTGGAAGCAAGTTACTCCACTGATTCACTGTTCTCACTGTCAGGAAATCTCTCCTTAGTTCTAGGTTGTCTCTCTCCTTGGTCAGTTTCCACCCATTGCTTCTTGTCCTGCCCTCAGGTGCTTTGGAGAATAGCTTGACTCCCTCTTCTTTGGGGCAGCCCCTGAGAAATTGGAACAGAGCTATTATATCACCCCTAGTCCTTCTTTTCATCAAACTAGACATACCCAGATCACTGGGATGGGAGGAATTTCACCGAAAAAAACATCTCAGAAAGTTCCGTAAGAAATTTATTTATTTATTCAATATCCCACCTTATTATTTTTAATAAGGATTGGAGGAAAACCATCTAATAAACAAAACCTCTTCTTGAATTACACACTGATAGCCTTTTTAAATTTTATTTTATTTTATTTATTTTTATCCCACCTTTATTATTTTTTACAAACAACCCAAGTGGGTGAACATATCCAAGACACCTTCCTTCTCCTTTTTTCTCAAACAACCACACTGGGAAGTGATTTGCGCTGAGGGACAATGACTGGCCCAAAGTCACCCAGCTGGCTTTCCTGTTAAGATGGAACTAGAACTCACCATCTCCCATTTTCTAGCCTGGTACCTTAATCACTAGACCAAACTTTATCTATCCCTCGATTCTCCAAATCACCAAATAAAATTCCAGCCAATGTCCCTTCCATTTAGAGATGCAGCTTTCTTAATTCAGAAAGGTTTCAAATATCAATAGCTTAAGCTACAAATTAAGGAAAGTGCATCGATAGGTTAGGGTATAAATATTTTGTAAATAAATGATTGTCACGCAAAGCCAGATTTTTTTAAAGGAAAAAAAAAACACATTTCTGTTTTCAGCAATCATATTATGTGCCAGTAGCTCACATATGTTAATAGTTTGTTGTGTGAAAAAAAAATATTTTGGGGGGTACTGAAAATCCTGCCAATCAATTTCTTTGGATGTTTGCAAGTGAAATTCTTCCAAGAGAGATGACATATTTTCACCCATGCCCTTGTCCCACATTCATTGCATTGGATAAACTTTCTCATTGGATAACCCCATGCCCCTTGGTTTTTGTGTGTATTTAAGAGAATGATGGAAGCTCTTGTAAATTCATTTATGCACCAGAAAAGAGGGAAATTGGGCATGAAGGATTCCACCAAGCATGCTACCAGTCACTCTATGATTGTAATGGGAGGTATTTACATTTGACAAGAGAAAGAAAGAAAGAAAGAAAGAAAGAAAGAGAGAAAGAAAGAAAGAAAGAAAGAAAGAAAGAAAGAAAGAAAGAAAGAAAGAAAGAAAGAAAGAAAGAAAGAAAGAAAGAGGGAGGGAGGGAGGGAGGGAGGGAGGAAGAGAGGAAGAGAGAAAGAGATGGAGAGAGGGAAAGAAAGAAAGATAAGATAGACAGACAGACAGACAGACAGACAGACAGACAGACAGATAGATAGATAGATGATGGATGGATGGATGGATGGATGGATGGATGGATAGATAGATAGATAGATAGATAGATAGATAGATAGATAGATAGATAGATAGATAGACAGAAAGATTTCTTACACCAAACACAGGGCTACTTGCAGAGATGGCCTTTGAGATATTATGAGACATCTACAGATGCATATGACATGTTTTTACTGGGAAACAGGAAAAAGCCATAAAACAGAAACTCAGATGGGGTCTGCCCTAAGTCACAAGCGTGTAAGAGGGGTGGAAGGGAAAATGCAGTCAGGCTTGTAAGATGCTGTTACTATCTCAATAAAACACAACCCAACCAGTCAAATGTGATCAAACTGGCCTACCCCTAGTGGTAAGAAGCTTTACTCTAATTGCAACAGCAGAAGTAGAGAATTTGGTCTCAATCACTTGAACATCTTTCAGAATATGCAACTCTGCAGCAGGTAACATGAAAACTGAAAGAGGGTGCCAACGAAAATACAGACTTGGTTTTGGAAGTCATCTTTCTTTTATTGTTTTATGGGATGGCTTCTGAAGTAACGAGCCAGAAATCAGTCTTCCTCCCTCCCTCTCTCTTTCTCCTTTTCTGTGAATTTTTCTGAAAACAGTTGAGTTGGTTTACTGGACACATCTGTCCATTGTATTGAAAAGTGGCCTTAAAAACTTCTCAATTACCTCAAAGGAGAGTAACACATAAAGCATGTGATCATGATTCCTTCCTTCCTTCCTTCCTCCCTCACTTCCTCCCTCCTTTCTTCATCACAAAACAAGATAGAAAGACTTGCACATGGATTAGAGAAAAACAAAAGTATAGGGTGTCATCAAGAGAGTAAAATAATTGAAATGGAAATGTGCTGGCCACGTAGCAAGAAGAATTGATGGCAGGTGGACCAAGGCAGTCATATGGATCCCACTTGATCAAAAGCATCCACAAAAGAGATCTAAAACAATATGGAGCAACAACATCAGTATGTATTGTGGGCCCAATTGGCAAAAGAAAGCTCAGGACCATATGAGCCTCGGTGGCGCAGTGGTTAGTGTGCAGTACTGCAAGCAACTCCGACTGCAATTTGGCAGATCGAATCCCACCAGGCTCAAGGTTGACTCAGCCTTCCCTCCTTTCGAGGTGGGTAAAATGAGGACCCAGATTGTTGGGGGCAATATGCTGACTCTGTAAACCGCTTAGAGAGGGCTGTAAACCACTATAAAGCAGTATATAAGTCTAAGTGTTATTGCTATATACATGCAGAAGAAGCCTTCATCCTGCAGTGGATAGACAATGGCTAAGATGATGATAATGATGATGATGATTGTTTACTAGATATATGGTCTATGCCAAATGACATCATGCTGAGAGAAATCTTGGTTTCAGAAGGAAATAAAATATTCAGGCTTTATCATGACATGAAGCTGAAACAATTTTACTTTTTTTTTAATCTACGAAGGCCCAATAAATATATTATTCATAGCCCTAGCTGAGATTTGAGTCTGAAAGGCCCATGCTTTTGGAATGAAGAGATCTCGATCCATAATTAATAATTTTAACTACTGAGCTACTTCATAAGAGCAGAAGGAAAGCTCCTCAATGGGAAGTTCACTAAGAGAGCAAGAGTATAATTATTCTTCAACAATGAGCAATATCCATCATTTGCTAAGTTTGCATGCTTGCAGACACAATGGAGCTAAACACATAAAAGAAAAAGAATATTTAAGTCATGCTGACATAACCCCAAAGATTCCTTGGTGGCAATATGGTTGTTTTGATTTTCTGGTCTTTGCTACAACACTAATATGCTGTGTTGATGTCTCATTAGCTACAGATCTTCCCCTCCAAATACTGACCAGGCCTGACCCCGATTAACATCCAAGTCCAAATAAAGTTTAGTAGATATTGTTACCATCTTGGAGTGTGTATATCCACCAATCCCCTATTTCTAAATTATACTGTTGGATAATTTACTCTCCAATTAGATCCTGACAGCTTACAAGAATGACTTTATTCTGTCCTAACAATATTCATTAGAGGCTTTCTTATTCATAAGTCTTCTAGAAGAGTGGAGGTAAAAGTCACTTTAATTTACATTAAAGGAGAATTAGTCAAAGATGCTAAATCCCTGTGAATTCATCCCTAGCAAAGACTGGGTGTCTACTGTATTGGATTGCATTTTCAGGTGAATAACAATCTCAACACGACTCCTGGTCTATATTCCTCTATTGTGTTTCTTGAATAAGCAACACCTGGAATGTACAATAAAATTGTTCTGAATACATCTCTATAATGAAGGCATTTTGTGACTTGTGACTTGTGTATACTGCACAAGTCAAAAAGAGGGCTGTGAAAATATCTACAGACCCTTCACATCCTGTACATAAATTGTTTCAACTTGTACCCTCAAAACAACATTATAGAGCATTGCACACCAGAACAACTAGGCACAAGGACAGGTTTTTCCTGAAGGCCATCACTCTGCTTAACAAATAATTTCCTCAACATGTCAACTTATTTATTCTTATTTATTTTATTTATTTGATTTGTCAATCACTTACAAGATAATAGGTATAAGTATAAACATGAGTAAGAATACAGGAAATAGGTACGAATAATTGGGGACAATAAGACAGGGACGGTAGGCATGATGGTGCACTTATGCATGCCCCTAACAGACCTCTTAGGAGGTCAATAGTGGTTAGTTTGAGGTTAAAGGAGTGGGGGTTAGAGGATGTAACAACAGAGTCAGGTAGTGCATTCCAGGCATTGACCACTCTGTTGCTGAAGTTGTACTTTCTGCAATCAAGTTTGAAGCAGTTTACTTAGAGGTTGTATCTGTTGTGTGTGGTTGAAGCTGAAGTAGTCATTAACTGGTAGGAAATGTCTGACTGGTAGCAGATAATTTTGTGTGCCACGCTTAAGTCTAACCATAGGCAGTGTAGTTCAAGGTTGTCCAAGCCCAAAATCTCAAGCCTGGTGATATAGGGTATTCTGTTGCGAGCAGAGGAGTGTAGTACTCTTCCCGTGAAATACTTCTGGACTCGCTCGATTGTATTAATGTCTGATATGCAGTGCGGACTCCAGACTGATGAGCTGTATTCGAGTTCTGGTCTTTACTAAGACTGTATTACTATTATTTTTCTCATCCTTACTATTAACTATCTCCTCCTAGTTATAACTAATGTTGCTTGCAACTTTACCATTTGAATTGCTTTATTTCATTTCCTAGTATGATTTGATTGCTTATTTAGTATCCTATGACTATCACTAAGTGTTGTATCTTATGATTCTTGATGAATATATTTTTTATGTACACTGAGATCTTATGCACCGAAGACAAATTTCTTGTGTGTCCAATCACACTTGGCCAATAAATAATTTATTCTGTTCCATTTCATTCCATTCTACTCTATTCTATTTTATTCTATTCTGTTAGAAATACCACACATGTAACAGGAAGCCTGAGTTGCCTTGAGTAGATGGGGCTAGGTTAGATATCTTCACGCAATGAGCCATTTAAAGTTACAACACTGTTAAGGTTTCACTTTCTAATAACATTCTTATAGTTGACATTGCACCCAATGTTAATCATATTGTTTCATTGATTTTATTGTCATGCTCTATATTCTGTTATTTTGTTTTTAATGATTGTAATTAGCCTTCGGAGCTTACAAAAGAAAGGGGCCATAAATTACATACACATACACAGCAAGGGGTAGGTGCGTTTAAGCGCTGGAGGTATTAAAATATCAAGATCAAATTACAAATTATGTTATATGTAGCTGGAGAGCAAGGAAAGGAAGGGGCTGGGAAGATTGCTAACCAGGCTCAGCTGAATTGGGCAAACTCAGCATCAATGAATTTGTATTCATCACATCTATCTTTAAGCAAAACATTGAGTTTAAAACAGCATTCAGTGATGTTTCCAAAATTAGGAATTCTTATCCGCTCAATAGTGTCATATAAATAAAACTCTACTGAGGAAACAAGGCATATCTTGCCCCAAAGATCAATGTGATTATGTGAAGGAACAAAGTTTACTACAGAGGGGGGAAATGTCTAATGCTTCATAGCTCCTCTTTAGAAGTGACTTTCACCTGGGTGTCCTCTGAAATATAAATAAGTCAAAAATATAAGCAAGTCAAAATGTTCTGCAGACAGGTGCAATGGCACCAAAACCCTAGCCACTATAGAAAACCCCAGCTACAGAATTATCAGAGAAGCCATAGAGATTGAAAAAAGACCTGAAAGCATGAATAGAAGAGATGACTCCACCAGACTGTCAATTATTTGGAAGCCTGCACTCACAACAAAAAAATCTCCACACCACAAGCCAGGCAAACACCTGGGCACAAACAGATCCCCCCTGATACCTCCAACTCAAACACACCCCAACCAGGCACCCAGATGAAACCTAGCTTCCTAATAAATGATAGTCATCCATTTACTGGGAACCAAGCCGCACTAAAAGCCTCCAATACAGGAACACAATGTTGCCAGCCAATCAAGACAAAAAAAGCCACAAAACAGACAGAAGATATTAGAAACACCAGTCAAGCAGAACACAGCAAACTCCAAGACCAATAAACACAGACCAAGACTCCCAACCAATCAGGATGAAGAAAAAAACATTCTGGCACAGCAGTAGGCTAGCCCCAAATTTAAAACAGAAACAGCTGTGAAAGCCTGACTTACAGACGAACACAATACAGAAGCCTGATGATGGCAGATGAGATTCTGCCGAAACGTTGCTACAACTTTAAGAGCACAACTATAATGACGTGGGAAAATAAGTGAACAAAGCTAAACACCACACACACACACACACACACACACACACACACGTATATGTATATGTATATGTATGGTATTCAGCTTTGTTCGGGTATTTTCCCAGTAGAATCCAGTAGAATCCAGTAGAATCCAGCCTAACTAAATTAAATACAGATGAAGATGATAGAATAAGACACCAAGTTACTAACATCCCATGTACAAGCAAACCACCCAAAAGCAATTTGCACAAAGAGGAACTAAAAGCCCTGCAACCCCTAAAAAATGACAGCAGCATAATCATACTCCCAGCAGATAAAGGTAATGCCACAGTAGTAATGGATAGAAATGACTACGAAACAAAATTGACAGACCTACTCCAAGACTCCACATACAAACCCATAAACACGGACCCAACCACATATCTGGAAAAAATAACCAAAAAGAAATTATAACCAGCCACATGAGCAAAGAGATCCAACAGACGATCATCCCAAGAGAAAAATCTTCCAGATGCCCCAAACTATACGGCCTCCCAAAAATACACAAAGAAGGCATACCTCTCAGACCCATAGTCAGCTCCAGAGAAGCACCACTACAAAACCTAGCTAAACACTTAGCAAAGCAGCTACAGCCCCATGCTGAAGCAGCAGCTTCACATGTACAAAACTCATACCACCTCTTGGAAATGATAAAAGATCTACACGTGGAACAAAAAGATCTGCTTGTAAGTTTCGACGTGGTTTCACTATTCACTCAAGTCCCGATAAAAGAAACTCTTGAAATCATCAAAAATAAATACCAACCAGCTAAACACCTCATGGAACTAGCAGAACACTGCTTAACCAACACATATTTCATATACAAAGGACAAAGATACAAGCAAATTGAAGGAGCCCCTATGGGATCACCACTGTCACCCATCATTGCAAACCTGTTCATGGAAGAATTTGAATCCAGAGCCCTAACTAATGCCACCCACAAACCCAAACTATGGTTAAGATACATCGATGACACATTTGTGATTTGGCCCCATGGAAAAGAAAACCTAAACAATTTCATAACACACCTAAACAGCACACACCCCAAAATCAAGTTCACCATGGAAACGGAAACAAACAAACAACTACCATTCCTAGATATACTAATCTACAAAAAAACACAGATGGCACACTAGGACACACCATATACCAGAAGAAAACACACACCAACCACTACCTCAATGCCCAATCCCACCACCACCCAGCACAGATAAACTCCATAACCAAAACACTAATTACCAGAACCAAACGCCTGGCAGACAAGACACACATAAAGACTGAACTATGCACCCTGACTAAAGTACTGACAGCCAACGGCTTCCACAAAAGCAAAATCACCAGCTTGATCCACAAAAACACACTGAGACATAATGGAGACCTGGAAGATGAACAGACCTATGGATCAGCTGTCCTGCCCTACATAAGAGGTACTACAAACAAAATCAGTAACATACTACACAGGCATCACATCAAGATTGCCTTCAAAACAGACAGAAAAATAGCAGCAATCCTTAGAAACCCCAAAGATAAAATTGACCGGGAAAACCAAGGCATATATGAAGTCCAGTGTGCATCATGCCATGCCACGTACATTGGACAGACCAATAGAAGAATAAGTATCCGCCTGGATGAACACAAAAATGCAGTAAAAAAGCTGGAACATACTTCCTCACTAGTCCAACACATGAAAGCAACAGGTCATAGCATCAACTTCAATGGCACCAAAACCCTAGCCACTATAGAAAACCCCAGCTACAGAATTATCAAAGAAGCCACAGAAATTGAAAAAAGACCTGAAAGCATGAATAGAAGAGATGATTCCACCAGACTGTCAATTATTTGGAAGCCTGCACTCACAACCAAAAATATCTCCACACCACAAGCCAGGCAAACACCTGGGCACAAACAGATCCCCCCTGATACCTCCAGCTCAAACACACCCCAACCAGGCACCCAGATGAAACTTAGCTTCCTAATAAATGATAGCCGTCCATTTACTCGGGGCCAAGCTGCACTAAAAGCCTCCAATACAGGAACACAATGTTGCCAGCCAATCAAGACACAAAAAAAGCCACAAAACAGACAGAAGACATTAGAAACAGCAATCAAGCAGAACACAGAAAACTCCAAGACCAATAAACACAGACCAAGACTCTCAACCAATCAGGATGAAGAAAAAACCATTCTGGCACAGCAGTAGGCTAGCCCCAAATTTAAGACTGAAACAACTGTAAAAGTCTGACTCACAGATGAACACAATACAGAAGCCTGATGATGGTAGATGAGATTCTGCCGAAACGTTGCTACAACTTTAAAAGCACAACTATAATGACATGGGAAAATACCCAAACAAAGCTGAATACCATGGTATCATCATCAGGCTTCTGTATTGTGTTCATCTGTGAGTCAGAATACCATATATATATGGTATTCGGCTTTGTTCGGGTATTTTCCCACATTGTTATAGTTGTGCTTTTAAAGTACCCGAACAAAGCTGAATACCATACATGTAAGTACCCGTGAAAACTTCACACACACACACACACACACACACACACACACACACACACACACACACACACACACAATATATATATATATATATATATATATATATATATATATATATATATATATATATATATATATATAAAACCACACACACACACATAACAAAATACTGATTTATGCAACTGTCAGTTCTGCATGCATGCAACACAACTTTTTTAGATTGAATCCCATTGATTTTCTATAACAGTGTCAGGTCGTCAGTGCATCACAATGAGGACTATAATAAATAATCCTATTGGAAAGAACGTGATTCTCCTCATCTTAAAAGCACAGGGGAACATCTTGTTCACCCGTTTCTTGCAGCTTCAGCTGCAGGGTTGTTGTTTTTAAAGAATACATTCTTTCATTCCCTATCTGCATTTTCAATTTGGGTGGCACACTTTATTTTTCCTAAAGAGTCCTTGAACATAACTTGTTAGTTATAAATAACATCCTACTTATGAAACATGAAGAGGTTTTATAAATGAATTCTCGCCTACTTGTTTTTGAGAAGTCATTTTAACTGGGGGAAAGGAAGAGAGTCAGTGAAAACTCAGAGCTTTCAAAGAACTGTTGAGGATAAGTAATTGTGGGAAAGAAAGAAGGAAAGAAAGGAAAGAAGGAATGGAAGGGAGGGTAGGTGGGAGGGAGGGAAAGAGGGAGGGAGGAAGGGAAGAGAGGAAGGAAGGAAGAAAAAGAAAGAAAGAACTCCATGTGTAATTAAATATTTCTCCTGACCCAATGCCAATCATAGCCACTTTTGAGGAACATGATTAACTCCAGTTATCTCAGCATAGCATTCCTAAGCTAGGATTCCTATTTATGTATTTTGAGTAGCTGTATCTCATGAACCATATGAAATCTATTCCATGCTTTGTTATTGATTGCCTAGTGTTTTTCTAGCATCTCTCATTCATATGAGTTAAAATTGATAAATAATTTAAATGTTGTAAAGGCATTCATTCCAGCAACTTCAGAAGTAATTCTAAAATTACTTATCACCAGCAAAATACTTACCGTATTTGCCGGCGTATAAGGCGACTTTTTGCCCTAAAAAACATGCCTCCAAGTGGGGGTCGTCTTATACGCCGGTAAATCATTGTCACTCGGTGCAAGAGCGACGGGCGGAGCTCCGCAACTTGCGAAGCCCCTTCAAGCCCAGCCGAAGTCTCTCTTCCTCCTCCTCCTCCCACCCACCCACCCTCCGCCCGGCTCGGGCGCTTGCGGAGGCCAATCTGGAGGTGGGGTGGGGGTGGAGCGGGAGGGTCTCTGGCGGGGCTGCTTCGCCCAGCCAGCCCGAGCCGTAATGGCCCGGGGAGTGGGGGGAGAAGGTGGTGGGGGTGGACTGTGGCGCCCCTCCTTCTGGGCAGCGGGCGGGGCGGCAATTTGCTCCTCCGCTTCTCCCTCCCTCTTTGAAAGACCGGGAGGGCTGTGCTTGGGGCGGGGGGTGTCCTCAGGAAGTTCCTGATGGGACCCCGCTGGGCAGGGCCACCCGGCTCCCGAGCTGCTTTCCAGGGTCCCCTTGGGAAGAAAAGGGTCCGGTGGGCGGTGGAAGAAGGCGGCGCCCTCCTCCCGCCCCCTGTCCCGTCCCGTCCCTCCTCTTGTCCCCTCCTCCCTCCCGCTTAAGAGAGAAAGATCTGCCTCCCCTGCACCGAGCTTCCACCCGGCGCCGCGTCTCCCGGCCAGCGCGCTGCGACTTGGGAACCGGCCAAGCGACTTTAAAACCGGCGGAGGCCAGAGATAGCCGAATTACCCTCCACACCACACACACACACACACACACACAGAGAGAGAGAGAGAGAGAGTTGGCAGCTGTCCATCCCCCACCCTTGGAGTCCCGATGGCACGCACGCGGGGCTGTCACAAAGAAAGGGAGAGGAATTGAGTGCCAGCCTGAGAAAGGCGAAGCTGCCTCTCTAAAGCATTTTGGTGGCTTTGTAAGTTTGGGGGAAAGGGGTTGGGGGTGTCAATCAAGAATTATATCCAGAATACCCCAAGTGTTACAACTTACCGTATTGCCGGCGTATGAGACGACTTTTTGCCTTGAAAAGCATGCCTCCAAGTGGGGGGTCGTCTTATACTGCGAGTATATAACAAAAACTATATTTTGAGTGGAAATGTTGGGGGCTCGTCTTATACGCCCAGTCGTCTTATACGCCGGCAAATACGGTAACTAATGCTGATAAGAAATGATATACTATTTATGGTTTAAACATTTTCTGCCTGTGGAATTAATGCAGCATGTGCCAGAAATAAACTATATCTGCATTGTTCCAAAGAAAATATATCTATAAAGTCACTTGAAGATGAGTTTGACTCAAAGGAATTTTTATCTTTTCTTAATAATAAATACCAGCATCTGGCTTTTCTGGGGTCAGAAGCTAAATCCAGTCAGACCAGGTTAAGGGGAAACACAAAGAGAAAATCCCTGCTCTATAGGCTACTTTAAAAAAAAACACCAATGGCTGATCACTTCTATATTGCCACACACACACACAACAAAAAACCCTTCATTAATGTATTCATGAAGTCACCATGAGTCAAGCAACTCAAAGGAGATCTTGCTCTTATCTACTTTTAGTGGGTTATCCAAGAAGATGGTTCCGAAATTACACTTGATCCAGAAACCAGGCACCATTTGGTGCTGAGTGGTAATTCCAAAATAGCAGTAGCACTTAGACTTATATATCAGTTTACAGTGTTCTAAAGCCCCCTCTAAGTGGTTTACAGAGTCAGCATACTGCCTCCAGCAATTTGGATCCTCATTTTACTGACCTCAGAAGTATGGAAGGCTGAGTCAACTTTGAGCCTGGTGAGAATCGAACTACCAAATTGCAGTCATTTGGCAGTCAGCAGAAGTAGTCTGCAGTACTGCACTCTAACCACTGCACCATTGTGGCTCATGATATATTACCATCCCCACTCCCAGCTGAAATATATATATTGGTTACTACTATAGCTGTTTTCTGACTCCTCTGAAAAATATGATGGATATGGCCTTGTCTTAGGTTCAGAGAGAAAATATCTACTGTGAACTCTGCATAGGCATTAAAGGAAGGGCATCCAGCAAGCTCCATTCAATCGCCCTGATTCCATCCAGAATAAAGGGATTAAAGGGTTGTAAAAAGAAAAAAGAAAATACTCTTTTCACATTAAGGAAAAAACAACAACAATCTGGTTTCTGTTATCTGTTTCTTTTCCCTGTAGGGTTGTCAAGTAATTTCAGGTTTTTTGCTCTTTGTGCTGTGCAATCCTTCACAACGATCATGTATGTAAGGATAAAACACTATTATTATTCCCCAAAGGGAAAAGTGAATGTGTGATGCATGTAAATCTATAAACATGATGTCTCAACCATTTAATTTAACTAATTGAATAACATTTACTAGTGAAGGAAAAAAAATATGGAATGAGACATGACATCAATTGGATTAGGGGGAAAAGTTTGGGAGAACAGACTTTTTCTAATATTTTCCACATTAGAATTTGTCTCTGCTTGACAAATTGCCATTTTATACTTGAATATAAAAATACCCAGTGCAGCATATTCAGTAGTCATAACAGTGGAACAGCTTCCCCAGAATGATTCAATTATGTTTACTTTTTTTTTTGAGCCATGGAGGCAGCAGATTAAAAGTTTGCATGGTAACCACTGAAAGTGTTTTTGTGTCTGACTGTGACATACAGCCTCTAAAACTGACTTAATTGGCCTCATCAGGTTGTAACTCTAATCAGGAATGTTAGCAGAAAGGAGAGAAGAGAGAGTGATGAATATTGCTTGGGCAAATGAAGAGTTTGTGGAGTTTATTGGAAGAGCATTTGAAGGAAGTAGGAGAGGTGGCTATATAGTAGTACAACATTAGAGCAAGGGTGGGCTGCTGGGGGTTTGCAGAGGTTCAAGAGATCCTCTAGTTAAGATTCTGCACAGTTCAGAGTGTGCAGAATCCCACTCCTGGCTGGCCTCGCCCACCCAGCCCTGCCCTCCCAGGAGTCACCACACAGCCTGTTTTGGATGCAGGTAAGTGCAGGGCGTGTGCGGAGGCTTGGAGAGGACAAAAAAAATGGGTCTCTGGAGCCCGGCGAGGGCAAAAATCCCCCCCTGCCATGGTGCAGGAGGCCGACTAGGCCACGCCCACCATGGCCACGCCCACCCAGCAATGAGGCAGAGAATCCATTGCTAAAAAAAAAATATGAAAAAAATATGAGAGCAGCATGGTGGCCTAATGATGAAGATGCTCACCTCCCCCTCAGAAGGTTAGGAGTTGAATCCTAGGTAGCGGCAGAATTTTCTCTCCTAGGGTGCAAAGACAAAAAAAATCTGCTGCAAATCCTGTGTAGGCGTCATGAAGGGCATCTGGCCAGGAAATTCTCAACTCCATCCAGTGGCCCCAACTCTACCCTGAATTAAGGGATTACAGGGTCGTAAAAAGAGATTTTTACAGTAGAGCTATAGGATTTAATTCTTGTGAATAAGATGCTCTAATAAGATGCCATGGATTCTAACTGCACAATCGATACAAAAGCTATGAGTGGTCCAAAGAGCCATGGAGAGATACATGCCCAGCATCACAAGATAAGATAGAGAGACCTGTGCGTGGCTTAGAGAACAAACAAAAGTACAATATAATCAAGAGAGTAAAAGAATCGAAGTGGAAATGGGCTGATCACATAGCAAGAAGAACTGATAGCAGATGGACCAAGGCAGTCATAGAATGGATCCTACTTGATCAAAAGTGTCCAAAAAAAAGACCTAAAAGAAGATGGAGAGACAACAACAGCAAGGATATTGGGCCCAATTGGCAAAAGAAAGCTCAGGACCATATCGATTGGAAACATCTGGAAGAGGCCTTCATCCAACAATGGGTAGGCAATGGCTACGATGATGATGATATCATGTTTATATTATATCATTATTACATTACATGTGCATTTCCCTATTTCAAAATGATGTTGATTACATCCTTCTCTGTACAATTTTTTTATCCTCAGCTTTATATGTGTTTGTTAGTTCAATCTGCTTAGCCCGGACCTTTTCTCTCTCTGTGTTTACTGTTTTCAACCCTATGATGTAAACTATTTTTTTTTTTTTTTTTTTGGATGCTGGAAGCATTGAATCCAACTCATACAAAAGAGAAGATTGTCCATCTTAACTACTGCCCTCTGCAAGATCAAAAAATCACAGCTTACCTCTAAAGTTATTTTGTATTGCATGCAAACAAAGATTGGGAAATCAAATGCATTTGGTATAATATTTCCATTTTAAGAAGCATTTCCCTGAGACCTACCTTTAGTAGACAATATGAATGCTGGCTTGTTTCAGACTATTTTTTTTTTTTTTTTGCAGCAATATACTTTCTTTTTGACTTTGCTATTACCTCTCAAAGGAACCAATTTTGGGGGCTTGCTTAAAACAGAGCATCCTTTTCTGCAGAGTCACTCACAAAAACTACAGTATAGATGTGTGATACAAGAGGAGGGGGAGAGTGGGGAGCAAAGGAGAACCAATTCACTTTTTCTTGTTCCTTTATGATGCATTCTTAGGATTCATGCCGTAAAGCTTTGTTCAAGCCATTTTTTAATATCTCAGATAACAAGTGTCCATCAATTTTCTGAGCCATAAGAGAAGAAAGGGCTTAAATTTTCTGACACTTCAACACAAATGTTTTTCCCATCTCTTTGAATGCTTCCCACCCCTTCATTCTTTTGAATGTGGCTTGCAAATCCTCAAATGACACCAAGAGTGACAAAAATTGCGATGAGTTTATAGCTTGTCCTTAACAATGTGCAAGAATCAAATATAAACACCGCCATTATACCAATCGGGTTTCTGTGAATAGCAGAACACTACTCGGCTCCTAGCCTCTTTTCACATCTTTCCTTCAATATTCAAAGGGCTGAAATAGAGAATGAAATGTGCAATCTTATTTATGCATGTTTTTTAAAGTCTGAAAATAGCAGCAATTGAAGATCCCAAACTGGATCAGTTCATGGCAGGAGATGGGATGACACAAGGTGAGAAAGAAAGGAACAATACTTTCAGTTCCGAGGCTAATTTTGGAGAGCTGTGATGGCATACTGGTTAGAATGCAGTTTTGCAGGCTAATTCTGCTGACTGCCAACTGCCAGCAGTTTGACAGTCCGATTCTCACCAGGTTCAAGGTTGACTCAGCCTTCCACCTTTCTGAGGTCAGTAAAATGAGACCCAGGATTGTTGGGGGCAAGATTCTGACTCTGTAAACTGCTTAGAGAGGGCTGGAAAGCACTGTGAAGCGATATATAACTCTAGTAATAGCAATAGCACTTAAACTTATATATCACTTCACAGTACTTTACAGCCTTCTCTAAGCGGTTTACAGAATCAACATATTGCCCTCAACAATCTGGGGTCTCATTTTACTGACCTTGGAAAGATGGAAGGCTGAGTCAACATTGAACCTGGTGAGAATCGAACTGTCAAACTGCTGCCAGTTGGCAGTCAGCAGAAGTAACCTGCCGTACTGCATTCTAACTGCTGCACCACCATGGTTCTTTTAAGTCTAAGTGATATTGCTTTTACTATTAGCCAAATAATACAAAGCAGTGGCTCCTCAACCTTTAGGATGCCAGAGACCAGTTCTGTGGAGACAGACTTTTCCACAGATCAGAGTGGGCAGCATGGTTTCTTGGGCTGCCTACATCCTTTGCATGCCAGATTCCACT
The DNA here is from genome assembly GCF_049901735.1 of Notechis scutatus. Taxonomy (NCBI): domain Eukaryota; kingdom Metazoa; phylum Chordata; class Lepidosauria; order Squamata; family Elapidae; genus Notechis; species Notechis scutatus. The sequence continues at coordinate 107,459,844 of NC_142013.1, forward strand.
CACTTGTGAGGTCTGGTTCCTGGTGGGCCATGGATCAGTGCTGGTCTGCAGCCCGGGGTTGGGGACCCCTGGAATAATGGAAAGTTCAGTCTCCTTTTACAAGTCAATATTATTCCAACAATATCATAATCTTATCACTACTATTTGGCCTCCTCCTCCTCCTCCCCCCTTCCTCCCCCCTCCCTCCCTCTCTCTGTAATCTAAATCCAACCACAACAATTTTAAAGTCATAGCAAACCTAACCAGTTGTATTTTACACATCAAACACTTTTCAAGTAAATATGACGTGTGCCATAGATTATTAAAGGATCATTTGATAACCGTATCCATGAAATAGTGAACTGCAGGAATTTCACAGTTGATTATTGATAGATCATGTGCCATCAAGCCAGGGTCGATTTAGCAACCGCATAGACTTTCTCCCAGACAATTTGTTGGCAAACCTGGTCCTTCTAATGGCAACAACTATCAGTAATTGAGTCCATCCACCTTGCCACTGGTTATCACCGCAATATGGAAATTGTGGATGTTCCTTTGGCAGCTGACACTGCTAGCAAACAGCCAGATTGATTCACCGTGCACTGCCACAGGAACAGAAATCTTTCAATCGCTGCACCTGTCTTCACAGTCATTTCAGGATGACAACATACGAGTGAACCCTGTGAGCACAGCCTCATCAAATCAACCCTGGACATTCACATATTTCACAACTAGTTTTAAAGTCCAAAGGCCTTCAATCATATGATTTAATCTAAATGACTAGCAGCTTTTTGCTTCCTTGTTCATAAAAATGATTTAATACAAAGTAGAGGTTCGGAAATCAATCTTTGGCAGTCAAAGAAACTTGTGTAGCATTGTCCTCTCTCTCTCTCTCTCTCTCTCTTCCCAGAAAATAACTTATGTCACCCTTGTATTAAAGGGAGAGGAATTCAGTGATTGAACACAGTGTAATTTTTTTAAAAAATAACATCTTTTAATCAATGTTCTGGGGAATGTGTATGGTTTCTGTAAATAAATTAAACTTCATGAAGAAACAAGACTGGTACTTCTGCACAACATCCTTGAACTTGTTCATATTCCACAAGAAACTAATTTGATGAGGTGCCCACAAGTAGGATAGAAAGATTAAGTTTTCCTCCAAATTATAAGGAAGACATTTGCTAAATAGGAAAAGGATTTGTGAAGTGAAGTCTTGCTATTGCTTTGTAATATCTTGGTAAGACCACACTTGGAATATTGCACCCAGTGTGAGTCGCCCTAGTATAAAAAAGATGTTGAGACTCTGAAAAGGGTGCAGAAAAGAGCAACAAAGATGATTAAGGGCCTGAACATTAAAACATATGAAGAACAGTTGCAGGAATTGGGCATGTCTAGTTTAATGAAAAGAAGGATGATGGGTGATCTTTTATTTTTCTTATATGTACCCATTTCATGTATTCACAACTATGTATACACTTATACTTATTATCTTGTAAACAATTGGCAAATCAAATAAATAAATAAATAAAAATAAATAAATATGATAGTGTTAGGGATAACATTGTTTACCCTAACTGGTTTGGGTAAAAATAATAAATAAGGTTTCATGGTTTGTTAGTTAAAGTGTGTGTAACTTTAACTGCAAGAATGTAATTAAGGGTGTGGTTGTAAAAGCACTATATAAGAAGCGAGGCAATTCCAGCTCGCTCTCTCTGGCTTACTGATCTCTAATTACTTGATGGATTGATGACTGCGTTCTTTGCGTTCTTGCTGGAAAGGGGAGAGAAGAAGGAGTGTTGATTTTTCTCAACGGAGAGAAAATAAAGATTGGACTGATTTATTGTAAGTGAACTGACATTGGCTATTCAACACGGACTTTGCAAATAGAGTATCCCCGACAAGACTTGACTGAAATTGATATATGACTAATGGATCGTTATTTTGACTATGCTATAATTCTTAAATGGAATAAACAATATATTTGATAGCACAAGCGTATCTGTATTTTTACTGAGTGTTAACTAGAAAACTTATCTCACACATTTACCTGTCTTCCTATCTGACTTCGCTGCACGTTCTGTTTAGTTTGTTTTCCTTAACACCCGTTGGGGAATCCAGGCTTAACAGATAGCAGTGTTCCAATATTTGAGGGGTTGCCACAAAGCACCTGAAGACAGGAGAAGAAGCAATGGATGGAAAGTAATCAAGGAGAGAAGCAACCTAGAACTAAGGAGAAATTTCCTGACAGTGAGGACTGGCTTGCCTTGACTGGCTTGATAATCATGGAATGGCTTGCCTTCAGAAGTTGTAGGCACTCCATCAGTGGAGGTTTTTAAGAAGAGATTGGACAGCCATTTGTCCAGAATGGTATAGGGTGTCCTGTCTGTGCAGGGGCTTGGACTAAAAGACCCCGAAGATCCTTTCCAACTCTGTTATTCTGATTTGCTCCAAAGATCAATCATTCATACTGCAACCCATTTCTAAAATATTCTGTCCCCAGCCTCGATTTTTCATTTATTTAATTTACAGTAATGGGTCAAACAGAATATTCTGTTAGAGATGTGGCCAAAATGAAACTTACCATTCCAAGTAGTAGCCATGCCATAGATTTTTGAAAAGAAATGCCATTAATCCTCCAGATGTTAAAATTTTACTTGGTTGAAAGAAAATGTTTTTTTCAGCTCTTTAGACTCTATTTCAAATTTATCCAACTTGAAATTATTCACAGATGTGGCCACATTTAGGAATTTTAAGAAATCTGACCTCAGCTTTGAGGGACCTTACCCTTTTTTATCTTTTCAAAATAAAACTCAGTCTCTTTAATGCTTTTCTTTAATTTATCAATTAAATGGTGAACTGGAGGAGTGAACAAACTTTCCCAGTTAATTATTGTTTGATTATATGCAATCAAGTCAGTGTCTATTCTTAAGAATCATTAGATAGATTTTATCCATGATGATCTGTGCCTAACTTGGTTTTTCAAGTCTTCCAACAATGACCCACTGATACTGTAACTGCATTACAGTAAACTTCAACTTACTATTCTAGTTCTGGTCGTCCTCTTCTTTTCCTTCTTATACTGTTCCTGTTGCTTGCCATATTTCACTGATTATTCCACAGCTCCTGTAACCTACTGACTTGTTTCCATCTTCAGTTTCATTATAAATGTTATTCCAATGCTGCGTCTTGTCTCTTCAAACAACTCTTTGAACCTCTTTGTTAAGTCCCATCCCGAGATTTTGTGTTTCTTAGCTTTGGCTTCTTTGCTTGGTTCTTTCCAGTTTGCTTTCTTCTGTTTCTTAAGGTTTGGCAATCTCCTCCTCCTCCTCCTCCTCCTCCTCCTCCTCCTCCTCCTCCTCCTTTTGCATTCATCCCTAATAATTATTTCAAGTTCAACTCACATTCTTCTGGTCTGGTATCAATAGGTTTCAGGAATACAATGAAATTCCTGATATTCTCCTTGAAAATGGTGAATATATATGCTCAGGATAATATAATGGAGACTGGTCTTTCTCCTTCTTTCTTCTCCTCCTTCTCCTTCTTTTTTCTCTTTCCTCTTCTCCTCCCATCTCCCTCTCCCCCCCTTCTATTCCTCAATTCACTCTGAGGTTTTCTACACCCATGTAGTATACAACATTTCTACCCTATATCTATACTCAAACACATCGCTAGTTGACATGGGGTTTTAAATCTATAATTCATTCTAAACCTTAATCTTAAAAATTAAAAAGAATGGTAGGAAGACTTTAAAATTTACCGCATTATTTAATTTACTGTGGGTTGTACTGCTAAAGAAGAATATATCACGGGATATATAAAGGGAACATTAGGAACTCGGCTATGGTAGGTCTCTTTTATTACAGTTCTGATTAAATGTCTGGATTCTTGTCAAGAGTGAATAATGTGACCCACATGAATTCCAGGGGAAGGTATTTAAATACTTGTAAATATCTTGTAGCACTTTTCAACTACCTTTACTATTTCTTGCTCAACCCAAGAGATGACCTGGTGAAAGAAAACAGAACTCTGCAAACAATATTTAGCATGCTCAGTTTAGATCAGGAATAATCTGTTACAAGACTGCTGATCTTAAGAAAACTATTCACCCATTTTTAAAATGATTTCCCAAAGCAGCTACCTCCAAATTAATTGCAAATTTCATTTTGCTTGGTGGAGTTCTGAGCAATTTCATCAATCATTTTGGCTATGTAAAGCTAACTAGGCCCAGCACACAGTACTGCAAAAATGTAAAGTCACTAGATGACAGCAAAGGGATATAAACAATTCTTTGCTGCCAATCTAGTCTCCTCCTCCTCCTCCTCTGAGAGTTGGACCTGAGAGTTGGACCTGGAAGCTTCATGCAGTAGAATAGTATAGAAGTGAAGATTCTTTCACTCAAGTTTCCATATTTTCTGGTGCATAAGAAAAAGGCATTTTTTAAAACTTTGTTTGTTTGGCTTCTTAATATCACCAAGAAGATGAGGTGGTGCTAAATGGCTTGTTTTATTGATTATTTTAACTTCTTTTAACAAAACACATTTATTTTATTGGAAGGGAGGAAGGAGGGAGGGAGGGAAGGAATGAAAGAAGGAAGGAAGGATTGCACAAATGCAAAAAATTGTTTCCCAAATTTTGGCAATATGAAGTCAACTAGCTCTGGGGGCTATAAATAAATTCTCTGAAGTTTCATATGCCTTACAGCTTGTACTGATCCACACCTCAGGAGGAGAAATGTTTTAATATTCATTAGGGGTCTTACTTCTATACATTGTTCAGTGACATTTTAATGTACCAGGACATCTGCTACTGATCTTAAGGTGACCATCTGTGAAGAGATGAATTTCCAAGCAGGGTGGAAAAGAGAAGCTGTTGAATTAAGAAGTTCAGCTGCATTCATTTCAGGCCAAACAGCTTCTTTTTCCATTACAGATGTATTTTAGCCCAATACTGCTGATTATGTGTTCAACCTGTTAGAGAAACTCATGTCCTTATTTTGCATAATTCAAATTCCGCCTTGACTTTTGTATTTTATTTCTCTCTGAACTCACAGCTAAACTGCGTTTCCTATCCATGTACGTCTATAATACATCAGTAGCTGAGCATAACAATTCATGCATCTGATGCCGAGAATTCATTCCATGAAAACTTATGGCATAATAAATTTGTTAAGTCTTTAAGTTGTCACAAGTCTCCGTTGTTTTTGCTTCAAAAGAATCTCACATAACTACCCTGCTGGAGATTATTACGTTAACTATCTCTTTCTCCAAACATTTTTTTTATTGCTTCAGCCCTTTGTTATTATTTGACTATCTTGCACCATGCTAAAGTAGTTGCTCATTTCACTTGAGCATGGAAACTTCATAAAAAATGGAAAAGTTTCAATAATCTTAAATCATTTGGCACTGCTCAGATTTCAGCCCCATTTTTTTTTCTTTATTAGCACTTCCATTCGGAAGGTACCAAGCTTCTACAAGATTTAAAATTATTGGAACATTTCAATTTTTTATAAGCTTTTCAGTGAAGATGTGACTGTGGTTTTGGACTTGTAAAGTGCAGCACAATTTAAATTTAATCTAAATTATTTAAATGCTTCAGGCTTCAGGGAGATTTTCAATCTTTCAAACTGGAATTCATGTTAGGAGACTGGAGCTAACCTATAATGCGAGTGCTTTCATCATTTTCAACTCCTTTTGGGTAGTGTTCATAGACGGTCTCTTTTCTCCCTACTGTCAGTTTGTTCATTTAAAATATTTGTTTTCTGCTCTAACAAATGCAGGAGAAATAATGGTGGCTGGCACGCATAAGAGGTTTGCTGAGAATGTCTCAGAGCTTAAAATGGAATATAAGATACCATATTGGTGATCTTTTAAACTAAGAAGAGATAAGATACACTGTGTGGCCAATCTAGTGGTTGACAATAGTTTTCCTAATCCAAGTAAGCAATAAGGACATCAGTGGAATACATGGTACACCATAACACATTGACTTTCAGATGAGTTATTTATAATTCTGCAATGAAATCTGTCCTCAGATCAACAGGCCCTGTAAAAGGGAGATATAAAAAAAATTGCATGTGAAGATAAACTTTGCCCAAGGACCAACTGAAAACTATAGGTCAGGGTTCCCCCCACCCCATTTAAGGATACCTCTGTATACTATAGAATTTCAATTTCATTTTATATTAAATATCTATTTAAAGAGCTCTAAATGTTATTATGTGACCTGCAGAATCCATGCTGATCTGGCTGCTTAAGATATATATTTTTTAAATTATGGTTCTTATTTTTAGTCATTTATGCATATTGTTGGTCTCTGGCTCCAGTAAAGAAGTGCCCCCCTATAGCCATAGCACTTAGACTTATATGCCACTTTACAGTGCTTTACAGCCCTCTCTAAGCTGTGTACAGAGTCAGCATATTGTCCCCAACAATTTCGATCCTCATTTTACTCATCTCGGAAGGATGGAAGGCTGAGTCAACCTTGAGCCTGGTGGGATTTGAATTGCCAAATTGTAGGCAGCTGGCATACAGCAGAACCAGCTGCAGTACTGCACGCTAACCACTGCGCCACCAAGGCTATTCTCCGAATGTGATCTTATGCAATGAAAAAGTTCTAAGAATGTATTTTTGAAGATGGACTTCTTCATGTTTGTGAGATGATAGAGCTTATTGTTATTCTTCTGTCTTATCGCCATTTTGCCTGGAAATGTGTGATGCACTTGAAAAGAATTTGGAAGCTGCAGCTAGTTCAAAATGCAATGGCACATGTAGCTTGGGGTACACTAAGCTATACATCACCAAACAACTTTAAGGTACAATTCAAGCTGCAATTCAAGCTAATTTTTGTCAACCTTCTGAAAGGTCCAAGAACACGTAGGGCAGAGAAAAGGCAGGCGCAGCGAAGGTCATCCTGATTACTCTTAAGGAGGCAGCCTTGTCCCTCTTAATGGACTGCACCAGAAACTGGCTATATAGCACAACAGATGGATGGACACAATGCTGGGAACAATGTTTTCATTTCCTTGCTGTGTGTTCTTGCCTTGAACTTTGGATTGTGTCACTTCAGCTCTTCTTGCCTTTGCCTTTGCCTTGGGACTTTCTTTGGCCTAGTGGACTGGACTTGGCTTTGCCTTGAGGATGAGTGTTGGCTTCATTTGAGTAGTCTGGGGAACTCATTGGGGTTGAGCTGGTGTCAGCACAGGGAATTGCTGGGGAATACCAATTCAGGCTCGGAAGCCTTAATAAAGACTTTGTACACCTGTAGGGGTGTGTGTGCATGTGTGCGTGTACTGCAATCTAAACTTTTTATATCCATTGTCCTGAAGGCAAAGCACACTTGTTTACAGATTTCTTCTCTGCCTTAGTCAATTAACAGATAACGGATAACAGATAATCAGAGTTGGAAGGGACCTTCTAGGTCTTCTAGTCCAACCCCCCACCCAAGCGGTTTTTAGTGTTGTTTCATGTGCATTTTTAACCAACAACAAATGCCAGACTGTCGCCATCCCGCCAGACCTGAATCTGCTTTATCAGATGGCTCCAACTCACTTCTGTTGGATCCAGTAATGGTGGAGTTATATTTGTAATCCCTACTGATGAAAGTAAAGCTTACAAATACCAGGATGTCTTCAAATACCAAGATCTCACATTGCAGAGAAAGCATCTTCTATATCCCTTAACTGTTTGGACATGCATTATGTAGCTGTCAGTGTCGTCCCCCCCACACCCACCCCCCAAAAAAAACTTGAGTCCAGTGGAGGATTCAACCAGTATAACAACTGGTTTGGTGAGTGTATGTTTTGCATGTACACTCAGCATTTAAAAAAGCCCATTTTCACCGCTTAATACTTACCTTCCACTGCAACCCCAGTGAGTAAAACAGCTGAGGCATGGCAAACCGCTCTGCCGTGCGAATCAGCTGTGCTAAAAAAAAAAAAACAGGAAATAAAGCACAGGAAAGAGCAGAGGAAAGTGGGCGGGGCCAAATGCTTACCGGAACTACCGGTAAAATCCCACCATTACTTGAGTCTCTTAATCTTTTCTTCTGTGGCCTCTGAGAAAGCTGTTTAAGGTTCCATAGTCTCCTGTAGCATCCTTGGTTTAGCTATGAAGCAAAAAAAAAAAAAAAAAAAAGAGCAGCTGACTGCATAAATAATACAGAACACATAGTTACTCTCTCTGTAATCATGGCATTCTCTTCTCTGCATTGTTACAAAACAAATCCTTTTCATGATTATTTCATCAGGGCACAGTAGGTGGAAATGAAATAAGTATGTTTTGAATGAGTGTACTAAGTCTGCCCTGGAAAACCATTATAAAATTTGCAGTGAAGAGGCAACTTAAATGATGAGAGAAAAGCAGAGGAAAAGCAAGTGACCATAAATATACAAAAGGCACCTTTCTGCTCGGGTTTACTATGTGCCAGAAGAGGAAACAAAATGAAAAAGGAGGGGAAAAATTGAGAATCAGTTCTTGTAAGATGCAGAAATTTGTCATGAAAGTTAAAGCTGGAAAAAAAAAAAGAGCTATGCTTGCTGGCAGGCATACAGTTTAAAATGTGCGAGTCACCTGTAACAGTTTATTGCAGGATGTAAAAAAACAAAAATCCAGAGACAAATGAATGAGGTTGAGAAGTTATGATGGTAGATTACAGATCTTGACTTTTTATGAATGTATCTTTTCTTTTATGTACACTGAGAGCATTTGCATCAAGATAAATTCCTTATGTGTCCAATCATACTTGGCCAATAAAGAATTCTATTCTATTCTATTCTATTCTATTCTATTCTATTCTATTCTATTCTATTCTATTCTATTCTATTCTATTCTATTCTATTCCATTCTATTCTCTCGGACATAGAAAATAGAGCATAATTGGAGAGTTGAGGCTACTGATATAGCAATAGAAGTAGCAATAGCACTTAGATTTATATACTGCTTCATAGTGCTTTACACCCCTCTCTATGCGTTTCATAGTCAGCATACTTTTCCCCAATAATCTGGGTCCTCATTTTATCAACTTCGGAAGGATGGAAGGCTGAGTCAACAACTTTGAGCTGGTCAGGATTGAACTCCTGGCAGTAGGCAGAGTCAGCCAGCAATACTGCATTCTAACCACTGCACCACCAGTGTGGCTGAATATAGCTAAATACAGCATCAGCTATGGCTTCTGTCTTTCAAAGCTAGTCATTTTCGTTTATCTCAAAATCTTCAGTCATTCTTAAAAAGTTTCTTCAATAGGAAAAAAAAACTGAACTTTGATAAGCACATCTAAGTACATGCCCTGATGCATAAAATTATGAGGAAAATTTGCTTCCCCACATACCCAAGACTTTGTAGATATGTATCACAACCCAAACCATGTTAGTTGGAATTGTATCCAATCAACCTCCCCTTGTTCATAAAAAGATCATTAGAGGTAGGTGTAGGGGAGGCGATCTCTGCAAATGTTCTAAATAATGTACACAGACTAAAGACAGCATGTTGGTCCCTAAATATACAAGCTATAAATGTATCTTGAATTACGCCGTCTTCGGTCTGATTTAAGCATGGTATATAAAATCATACATTGCAATGTCCTACCTGTCAATGAATACTTCAGCTTCAACCATAACAACACAAGAGCACACAATAGATACAAACTCAAAGTTAACCGCACCAAACTTGATTGCAGGAAATACGACTTCAGCAATAGAGTGGTCAATGTCTGGAATACTCTACCCGACTCTGTAGTTTCTTCCCCAAACCCCAAAAACTTTAACCTTAGACTGTCTACTATTGACCTCACCCCTTTCCTAAGAGGTCTGTAGGGGCGTGCATAAAGCGCACCAATGTGCCTACCATCCCTGTCCTATTGTTTCTCTTATTCTTCTTTTATTTTTCTTATATGTACCCATTTCATGTATTCACAACTATGTATACACTTATACTTATTATCTTGTAAACAATTGGCAAATCAAATAAATAAATAAATAAAATAAATCTATTTTGTTTGATTCCTGTTAGTAATGTGGTGCAATTGTTCAATCAATGCCACCACTCACATAGAGTCTGTAAATATTATATAGCTGTGCATTCATGGAATGGACTGAGAAATAACTTTATCAATTATTTGAGTTCTATGATTCTGATACAAAATGAGGTCAGTGGTTCTCATTCTTTACTGAGACATACCAGTATGGAAGGATAGGTGATAAAGAATACCCAATGCTGTGATTATACATCCTTCCTTCCTTCTTTCCTTCCTTCCCTCCTTCCTTCATTCCTCCCCCTCCCTTTCTCCCTTCTTTCCTTTCTCTCTTCCCTCCTTCCTTTTTTTCCTTCTCATGTTTATAAATCTCTTAAGGTCAGTGGTTCTCATTCTTTAGTGAGACATACTGGCATGGAAGGATAGGTGATAAAGAATACCCAGTACTGTGGTTGTACTTCCTTCTTCCATCCCTTTCTCCCTTTTTTCCTTTCTTCCTTCCCTCCCTCCTTCCTTCCTTCCTTTTTTCCCCCCTTCTTTTGTTCTCATCAGTGATGGGATTCAAAAAATTTTACTACCAGTTCTGTGGCCATGGCTTGGTGAGTATGGCAGGGGAAGGATACTGTAAAATCTCGATTCCCACCCCATTCCAGGAGAAGGAGGCAGAGAATAAATGGGGGTGGGGCCAGTATTGGTGGTATTCTAAACTGCTCAAAATTTCCGCTACCGGTTCTCCGAACTACTCAAAATTTCTGCTACTGGTTTTCCAGAACTGGTCAGAACCCGCTGAATACCACCTCTGGTTCTCATGTTTATACATCTCTTAATTTTGTTAGCTCACTTTTTCTTACTCCTTTTGTGTATTTTGTCTAATTTACTTAACCCAAAAGAGAACAGCATGAGCACTGGTGAAATTTATTTGGCTTTCACTTAAACACAAGCTGAACTAATTTTCAGTTCTCCAATCCACGTAGTTAGCAGAAGCAAGGTTGACTTGAAGATTTATAACAACCACAACAAATCTAAATATGAATCAGAACACAAGTGTATGTTGATCAATGTTGCCACCCCCTCCTCCCACCCTTGTAATTTGCAATGGGTTTAATTGCCAGATTTGTACAAAATCTGTAAATTGTAGGAAACAGATTGGAGCAATGTATACAGAGGAATAAATTGCATTATCTGCCATTTTTCTTTGTAATCTGTTTCATTCATCATACCTTGTTGCTGTATTTTTTTTCTGTTTCAGATGCTTAGAGTCACTGATGAGATATGGATAGCTATATAAATCAAGCAAATAGATGCAATACATTTTCTTTCTTCTGTTCAATTGTGTCCGAGCCTTTGTGATTGCTTGGATAAATCCCTACATTTTTACTTGACAAAGTTTTTCAAGAGTAGCTTGGCCATTGCCTCCTTACAAGGGCTGAGAGAAAGTGATTGGTCCATAATCACCCATCTTGTGTTGTGCCCAAGACAGGACTAGAACTTACGGTCTCCCAGTTTGCCTGGAAGTTAACCTGATCATAAAAGTTAACCTGATTACACCATTATGCCAAACTGGTCCTATACAGTTCATGCATACATACGCCAAAATCAGAATCTTGTAATTTTATCTCATTCTCAAGATTCTATTCTTCTTCGTACCGGTAGTATTCCTAGTAAGAGTCATGGTGGTGTAGTGGTTAGAATGCAGTACTGTGGCTAATTTTGCTGACTGCTGGCTGCCTGCAGTTTGGCAATTCGAATCTCACCAGGCTCAAGGTTGACTCAGCCTTCCGTCCTTTCCAAGGCTGGTAAAATGTGGACCCAGATTGTTGGGGGCAATATGCTGACTCTGTAAACTGCTTAGAGAGAGATGGAAAGCACTGTGAAGCAGTATATAAGTCTAAGTGTGATTGCTATTTACTCTGTGTCTGTATGTATTAGTTGAAGAAATTGTTCTTTGGGCAATGAGCTTTGGTGAGCTGAGCAAGGATGTAGCATCTTTTCATCTTGAAACACATATTTGAATGAGGATTTCTGTGGGTCTCTGTACGACAAAAAAGTGGCTTGGTTCTGTGAAGGAGCCACTATAGATTATCATGTTTTTCAATGAAATAAGCTCCTACATTCATATGCATGAAACTTGTAGGGATCTCAATATAATTTTTCTCTACATACCAAGGATATTGCTGCTGAGCCAAGAAATATCAAGTTATATCCCTAAATGTGTGGACCAGTTCCTCACTGACTGTCCTAACCCAATTAGGCAGTCTCCCTTCCATGATTTTTGATGTGCCGCTGAGCAACCTTTGGATGAAAATGTTACTCAGTGGAACATGGAAACATGAAAATGTTCTCCAAATAAGTATAGCATATAGGATAAGGAATACAAAAACACATATGAAAGAAAACCAGAAAATTTAAACATGTAAAATTTTGTACAGGCTTTTTAAAAGTGCAGATTGATGCAGAATCAGAGTAAAAAAATTACAAATCAAGCTTGCAAGTTTATCCATCTTCACACGTGCAGTATTCAAGTGACTGAAAATTTGGATTACAGTCACCTTCATAGATTGGTTACAGGTCACTTGAGGAAATGAGAAAGAAAAGGTAGTTGTTTTAGTTAGAAAAATTCTTAGAACAGCTAAACAAGGGCTATATCTCATTCCATGTAGAACATAATTCAAATAATACTATATGGTAAATAGACCCCCCAAAAAGGGTGTTATTCAGAAGAATGCTATAATTTGTGTTTCATTGGAACTAATTTTTTTTCAAGTCTCTCTTTAAGTCAGAACAGGATTTGAACTGGTCACCAGAAGAGGGATGTAGGAACTGAAAAATGAAAGCTTTCTATCATTTTCCTGGTCTCCTGAGTGATGGTATCTTTTCCTGCTGTTTTTTGTGCTTAAGAATAACAACTGTTCTACAAAGCAGACAAACTGTACAGCTTTTTAAAAAATCTGTTTCTAGTTCTTAGGCAGATCTGTCACAGCTAGCTTTTGTATTCATGTCTTTCGTGCCTCTGGGTATTGAAGCTGGTGTCAAATTAGTGGTGGGGAAGCATTGCATGGAATAGGACTGAAATATTTATTTATTTACTCCATGCTGCAAAGAAATTTGGTGAGAGAAGAAGGCTTTGACATGGAATGTTAAAATGAAGAAGGCACTTCTATCTATCAATGAAAGACAGTTATGAACAAACAAAGAAATGCGAATGAGTAAAAAAAAACAAAAAACAGATGTTGGAAGAAAAATCCATCTGGTTCAGTTCCAGACTGGGAGAAAGACACTGGAAACATGGAGGCTGATTGGAAAGATGGTTTATTGATAAACAGAACCACCAGGGTTTGTGGTTCTGGTGCAGCTGACAAAATGGAGTTGAGGGGGGTGTTATACCTTCTTTGGGCTTTTTATTTGAGGTTCCTGTTCCTGTGCAAAAACATGTATTCTATTGGCTGTTGTCAGATTCCTATGGAGTCATATAGAGGTCATGTAGGGGTCATAGCTGGCTCTATAGGCAAAAGAAGAAATGCAAATCCTAGATGCTTGTTTGAGCTAATTTCTTCAACCTCTGGCTTTTTGTATATCTGAGCTCCCAGGTAAAGTTTGGCTTGCTCTTGGATGGTGCAATGAAGGGGCTTGTGTTTTGAAAGGGTGTTGGGCAATTCCTATTGTGTCTTAATGGCTTTCATCCTGTGGTGGATCTTGGGTGAGGGGCTGCTTCTAGTCCTACCATTCTGCCTTTGTTCAGACTTTGCTGCAGGGAGTTTCAAAATATCCTGCATTCAATGGATTACCAAATCTGAATTTCTAAAAGGTGGCCTCCTCAGTTTCTGCTTGGAGGGGTAGGAAGACTGGGGCTGTTTTAAGAGCATGTTTCTCCATTTCTCCCTTTGGGGAAATATAATATCTTGCCTTTTTAATATTCCTCAAAGTATTTCATTCTTTTGGGGGAGGGTAGGCTTCCCCACCCTCCCCCAGCAGGTTTATGCTTGCATTTGACCAGTTATTATTTACTTTGTAAATAAAATTGTTTAGTTTAGTTGGAATACTGGCTTTGTGCTGTTGGTCCAAGTGGGGTTGCTGGATGATAGCAGCTATTCAAGGTGACCTCAGAGAACCCTGCCATAATTATGTGGACAATCCTACAAGTATTAATGTGTGCTCAGATTGATAGGCAGACATGAATAGCTGTTGCGTTCTCTTTTTCCAGCTAACTTTGGATGATCAAACCCCTGTTGTGCCCCCTAATGCATTCCTTGTTATATGCATCCCTATTCTGAAGATTTTCTGTGCTACAGCCAAGAAGTCTTTTAATATGGTCTTCATTTGTTCATTCTGAGATTAGGACTGGAAGACAATTTTGCAGCACATAATTTCAGTGGGGTTTAGGATGCCTTCATCTTATGTCCTTACTGTTGGAAATATCCTCCTAAAAGAGCTGCATAAAAAAAAAACAACCAACTACGGCATCTTGTTTAATAAAGATTCTGACACCACTTCTTTTCTTTTCCAGCGAGGAAACGAGGACCATCTGTATGCACAGCACGGTCTCTGTCACTGAGCTATTAATCTTTCTCCAATATGGATTATGCCATTGAACATTATGGACCTTGTAACAGAGAATGTTGGTGAATGAATGCTACCACAATGGATGAAATGAAATTATTCTACTGGAACACGATATATCAAACCTGGTTAATGTTGAACTGTGTTTTGTTCATGGTGGACAGGAAGAGAGATAGCTAGCCAGGATCACCTTCTGTCAACACCATTTGATACATCAGATATTTCTTGACAGACAGACATCTATTTTTTTTTTTTTTTATAAATCCAAGACAAACCATTTCATTGAGCTCTCTATTTAGATACAGACTGGCTGAGCATTTGATGATGTCAGATATTATAAAAAGTTCTAACCCCTGAAGATCTAGAAACAAAATGTTGAATTTATGGCATATTATTTCAGGTTTTCCTTTATAGGTTCTATGCATTGAGGCTTAATTTATGTATCAATTAAATCTGAGATAAAGACCCTTATCTAACATGCTGGTTAGAAATTGATGGGAACTGGAGTCCAAGATACTGGGAGTGGCGACAAGCTGGCCATGCCCACCCAGTTGGCCACATGCACCCAGTCAGTCACATGCACCCAATCAGTCGCACCCACCCAGTAGGCCACACCTGCCCAGCCCCCCAAGGTCAACCACAGCTCTGATGCAGCCCTCAATCAAATTGAGTTTGACACCCCTCGACAAGATGTTAATTTCTAGTTCTAAGATTCCAGTGTATACCAGAATGACATAATTTAGGTGGCTGCAGCAGCTAATTTTTTAACACCTTTTCTTAAAAAAAAAAAAAAAAAAAAAACTATTGTTAACTAAAAATTCTTCGCAAAGCTTCCTTTTAGCTTGCCCTAGGACTCTCTGATGTTTTTTGTTGTTTTGTGTGTTTTTATTGCTTGAGAAGATTAAACTGGAACTAGGGAATTTACAAAGAGGAGAAATACTTTTTTTCTTTTTTAAAAAAAAAACAACTATTGTGTAATCCCACCTTTTTAATTTCACCAAACAAAAGCAGGCTGTTGGCCAGATGCCCTTGCCATCTCATTCATTCAATAAACAGATGTTTCACCAAAAATATCCCAGCTCTCCAGTCAAAATGTATTTATATATTCCCTAGCCTACTTATTCGGCTGCCAACCAAAGCTCACAACTCTGAGCTTTGGAGAATATATTAATGTATGCAAATGTTTTGTTTTGTTTAGCTTTGTGAGTTTTGTTTTTCTGCCTTTGGACTATTGTTAACTTTCAGCCCATAACAAAAAGAAATCCTCTATTTATTGATGGAAGCTGATCATTAGTTTTCTGCTAGTTCCCAATGCTTGCATTTACCTGGAATTTGTATTTATGATATTAACTCATGCAGTGAAGAATAAACACATTCTGCAGCCACCTTTTTCTGTAAAAAGGTTACTGTAAAGTCTTAAAAGAAGATTCTGCTATTTGAAAAGCTTGACATTAGTTGCTTTAATTTGGAGAAACAACATAATTCCTTGAGCTAATTGCCTCTTGTTATCTAGTTTGTAGTGATGGGCTGAAATCTAGTGCAGATGAAATGTTTCAAGTTGGGTTGTAATTTCCAAGAATAGATTGAGATTGAATTGCATTGTGTATGTTATGCATTTTCCAGGAGGGAAAAAAGCTTTAATATTTCAGCTTTCTTCATAGGCATCAGTGCATGGAGTTGCTACTTCTTCATAATATTGAATTGATTCACATTTAGTCTTGTGAATTTTTCAGAGACTATTTTACCAGGTACAATCCAGGAACAATCTCACTGCAGCTCTGTAACTACTATTTGTAACAATTGAACAGATACTTGAGTTTTCTCAGTGGATATGCAATCAATTTACCTATTCCCAATTCACTAAACTGCATTACTTGGTTACTGTAAACAGTCAATAAGATATACGCCATCTTACCTAGAGATCACCTAGAGAAATACATATATTAAGTTTATACTAGTATAAACTAGCATATAATCATGTTCAGTAGGATCGCAGCACTTCATTAAGTTATCCTGAAAATGCTGACAAATCATCACAACTTATGGGGCACAACCATAATTGCTTTGAAATCAACAGGAAGGCCAAATGGCCAATTAATAACACTACATTGAATGTATGCCTGGCTCACTTTCTTTCATAGATCTTGATAGCCTGCCTTGACAAACTTTGAAAAGCCTGGAAGAGAACAAGAGGACATCTCAGAATGTTGCTTATCTGCATCTGATATTAAACAAACTTCTATTGTGGGGATAAAAAAAAAAGAATTTAGATTCCAATAAACAGAGATTCCTCCAGGGAGGAGTTTGCTTCGCAGTAAAATGAGACCTGCATTTATGAGGTTATTATCATTTAAATAATATGTTTTTAATACAACTGGTACGGAGTTAAGGAATTAGCTAGCAGAGATGGGCTGTTTGTGTGTGTGTGTGTTTATTTTCAGTTTGTTTTCATTGTGAGTTTCCCTGTATAATAAGGATAGAGAATCAGGGCTTTATATATATATAAAAAGCTGCCTCAAGAAAGGAGCAGAAGGATTAATAGCAATAGCACTTAGACTTATGTACCGCTTCACAGTGCTTTTACAGCCCTCTCTAAGCGGTTTACAGAGTCAACGTATTGCCCCCAACAATTTGGGTCTTCATTTTACCAACTTCAGAAGGATGGAAGGCTGAGTCAACCTTGAGTCTGGTGAGATTCGATCTGCCAAATTGCAGTCAGCTGGCAGTCAGCAGAAGTAGCCTGCAGTACTGCACTCATTGCACCACTGCGGCTATTATAACTAAGCACAACTTCAGTTTGTTATCTTCCCTTAGTTACTTTCTACAAGGAAAGGCTTTTGTTTGGAATACAAAGATAAGAAGGGCATTTGAGCAGTATCCTCTTGTCTGCAGATCCTAGGGGATTGTCACGTACCTAAGAGTTCCAAGACTCAAACTAGATAAGGACATGACTGGAATGATGCTGAGAAAAAAACAACAACCCTGAAGAGTAGCAATAAATAGAGAGAGCCATTGACTGGATTTGGATCTCGATACAAGCTGAAGCATGCACCATGGAGTCGGGGGTGGGATTCTGCCAGTTTGGACCAGTTCAGGCAAACTCCTAGCTCCGAAGATCAGCTGGAAGCGAACCGGTTTGCTCCAACGAGCACCGGCGGGCTTCGCTTGCCTGCCGACCCCTGCACTGTACAGCTGATCAGCGTGGAAGAGCAGATTGCCACTCCTCAACCGTGTTACTCCCCTGAAGTAACATAGCAGGTAAGCATTTTTTGCATTGATGCTCACATGCGCACAGCGTGCATCAGGCAGGCATGTGTGTGCAAAGCGTGCAATCACCAAACTGGTTGTTATACCCGGCGACATCCCATCCCTGAATGCACTAAGGACACACAACAGAATGACTTATTGTATCAAGCTGCATCCCACTCAATGTTGTGCAGGCTACAGATTTTTGGAGAAAAATGGATCAGGAGATCTACTCATTTCTGTTTAGAGCTAAACTGAGTTGGCCAAAGCCTGAGAAAGTGACAGTCTCTTGGGTTTGAGGGTGTTTTTTTTTTCTGGTGGTTATTTAGGAAGTGGATAGGATTTTTCATGGTGTTAATTCTAGAGTTGTAATGTAAGACAAGTTAAGAAAAATGAATGAGGAGCTACTAGTTCAGATAAGGTCTATCCAATATCATCCAGTGCCTGCCTGCCTGCCTGCCTCTCTCTCTCTCCCTCCCTCCCTCCCTCCCTCTCTTCATTAATGTGATATCTAGAATGGCATGTTGTTCTTGTTTTATGCCTTGTGCCATTCAAATGGATCCAAATAACAGCTGATCAGATAATAATCGACGTACTTTGGGACACAGGCTTGAAGCAAAACAGTGGAAGACAGTGTGTAGCAATCAGAAAAAAGTGCTCACAAGGACAAAGTAGCCAGTAGTGGTATTAGTTCTTTGAAACAGATACCATAAGGATTCAAAGAAAGGTCTTTTGCTCTAAGGTATCATGACAGAATCTTGAAAAAAAATATTCCAGAGTTTCTCTTTGATCATACATAATCAAGGTGGGGTTATTTTGACTTTCTATTTTCTTACACTTTATACTTTCCCAGGTATTTTTTTCCCCTCCTTTCATTACTCATCTATTTCTTCACAGAGAGCTTGGCAGATCCCAGCTCCAGAACCCATAACTTTGGAATCATTCAAGGTCATCTGCACAGTAAGACAGGGGTCAGGAGAAGTGAGAAAATGCTAAATTGGAAGAGCTTAATAGTAATGCATGTTGTTGCCACTGAAGCCAGGATGGAGACCAAGATAATATCACAAGGACACATCTTTTTATAGTAGGGGAGGAACTGCTTCAGTGATGAGTAATTTGCTAGAACTTAAGAAGAAAGAGAGGGATGTGGTGGCTCAGTGGCTAAGATGCTGAGCTTGTTGATCATAAAGGTCAGCATTTCAGCGGTTCGAATCCCTAGCGCTGCATAACAGAGTGAGCTCTTGTTACTTGTCCCAGCTTCTGCCAATCTAACAGTTCAAAAATATGTAAAATGAAAATAGAAAAATAGGGATCACTTTGGTGGGAAGGTAACATGACCACAGAGACATAACGGAGATGGGCACTGTCCCCTAGAGCCAGAAACAACTAGCAAATATGTGTGAGGGTAACTTTTATCTTTTTAAGAAGAAAGAGGGGTGTGGTGGTTAAGGCACTGGAAGATTGGCAGTTTGAGACCCAAGTACCGTGAGATGGGGTGAGTTCCCCTTCGTGTTCCAGCTCCTGCCAACCTAGCAGTTGAAAACATGCGAATGCAAGTAGATAAGTGGGTAGCACTTCAGTGGAAAGATAACAGTGTTCTGTGCACCTCAATGTATAGTCATGCTGGCCACATGACTACAGAAGTGCCTGCAGCCAACTTTGGCTCCCTCGGCTAGGAAATGGAGATGATCTCCCCTCCATAGAATCAGACACAACCGGACAGGGAAAACCTTTACCTTAGGAAGAAAGAGAATCTAACATTGTAAAACTACCTTTTGATGCAGATGATTTTATTACATGTAAATCTTTTTTTCTTGTTTTCTTTAAATTGGAACAGTTTAATTGTAATGCATGTTGTTGCCACTGAAGCTAGGATGGAGGCCAAGATAATATCATGAGGACATGTCTTTTTATAATAGTGCAGGAGGGCTCTTTTTGGAGGCATCTTTAGTAGGACATGAGAGTAAGCTGCTTATTCCTTGCAGTACATCCCATTGAGTTTAGTGTAACCAAAAACAGCATCGACCCACTCGGAATATCATGTTCTCAGACAAATCTGCAAGGCAGAAACGTTCCCAAGCTCTGTCCTGAAGAAAAACTCCATCAAATGAAATGAAACTTGCTTTGAAGTAACTGTGTTTAGAATTGCTACCTTAGAGTCATTTTCTCCATACCACACTATACATCTTAACACTTTTGTTCCTTGAAAAGAGTTGCCTCATTTGAATTTAAATTGCAATACCACATTTTTTTTCCTCCCCTTTTACTCTCCGAGATGGTCAAATTGTGTCTTGCACAGTCAGCAGGAAGAGTTAACTACAATATTCTTCATAAGTGATATCTTCTGCTAGAGTGGAATCTGCTTGTCAAGTCCCAATGATAAGGCCAGCAATATGCAAGCCGGTTTCCGGGGAAGTTGTCAGAAAATGGGTACACTTTTATTTGCATTTTAAAAGCTCATGGGTGGTTTTCTCCTATACACGGTCCATCAGGGAGAAAGAAATAATATCTTGCAAAATAATTTCTAGAATGATCAATGACATCCTTTCCTATAAAGAATGGAGTTAGAAGCAAGCAAGGAGTTAGAAAATCTTAGTAACGGTTGCTTTCCAAAGTTTAGTATTTTTTTTTAAAGGAAGAAATTAAAAGGAAAAACAAATTCAATTCATTTATGTGGAGAAGTTTGCAAATTATATTCTATAAAAATACATCTGATTGAAATGTACTTACGTAGTTTGTCATTCTTTCAAAGCTCAGATGCCTTTATCTCCAACAGGAATGCTTCTGAGCATATTTTCCTTTGGAAACCGTGGACTGAGAAGAGAGGTTGAGCCACAAAGACTTGATTTTATATGAACTAAGCAAGAAAAAAGTTAGTACTCTAAAGCCCATCTCATTTCTCCAGGGGACTATGACATGGCAACTTTTTTAAAAAAATATATTTAATTTGTTTTACTGGGCTTTAAACCACTCCAATTTCTTTCTCTGTCTCTCCTTTGTTTCCTTCCCTCCTTCCTCTTCCTTTTTTCCCCTTCATTTCTTTCCCTTTCTTCTCCTTCCTTCCTTCCTTCCTTTACCTTCCTTCCTTTCTCCCTCCTCCCACCTCTCTCTCGCATCCATAAACACATAACAGCATTATACATCTTTCATATAAAGCAGGGGTCCTCAAACTTGGCAGCTTTAAGACTTGTGGACTTCAACTCCCAGAATTCCTCCTCCAGTCATGTTAGCTCAGGAATTCTGGGAGTTGAAGTCCACAAGTCTTAAACTTGCCAAGCTTGAAGACCCTTGGCATAAAGCACTAAGAACAGTAATCAGTGCTCATCCCAGAACCCCAGCTCCGTCCACACAATTCTATACTAGTGTTTTCAATGGGCAGTCAATGAAACGGGGAAGAGTAAGTACCGTAAGCTAGTTCAGTAAGAAGTTCAGGACTATAGGAACAATACAATGGTCAAGAGGTGGAGGGACAGTAAGGCCTTATCTTCTGAGAGTGGATCCATTGCTATCCAATGAATTGCATGCACAATATACATTGCAGTTCATACAGGCAGATGAAGGCAGAAATGTGCTATGAGGATGGAGATAAAGACTTAACTCCAACACAAGCTTCCCTTCGACAACATTTTCTGCTGCTTGCCAGTTCTATGAGTTGAGCACCATATCATGTAACTGGATTCAGTTTTCAGACATTTTCAAGCCTGCTCCATTCATATTTACCCTTCTACCCTGAATCTCTAAAACCTGTGGCAGTATAAGCTGCAAGTTACCTTCAGAAACTCTTGTCTTCCTCCTGCTTACAAGAATAAAAGTCTCATCTCAGTGTGTATCTGACTCTTTCCACATTAGAATGACCGCAAACGGGAGGTTGAGATTAAGTTTGTATTTTCCTTCAATCATTATGTCAAGAGGGAGTTTTCAAGGGTATTATTTGTCAAAGGGGAGTTAGAAAAGCTGCACCTGCTGAAATTCTCATTTCTCTCCTAAACAATTAAAGATAATGCACCAGGGGCTTATAACCCAGAGACATAAACCTACATCTGTAATGGATCATTTATGACTATGCCTTGCTTTGTATAATTATGGCAGCGATGAGCACCTCAGAAACATGATTCATTCCCAAAGCTTATTTAACAAGTAGATCTCCATCCCATCCCTCTGCTAATTATACCTTTTGCCCTAAATCAATGGTGTTCTTCTGTGACACAGGCATTTTCTGTGTAGCATGGAGGTAGAGTGTATAGATCTTGGGCTGATGGATCATTGAACCTTAAAACTTTAATAACTGCTTGGTTGAAAGCACTCTCACACTTAACCCACCTTTAAAAGTACTCAGTGCTTCTCATCCTCATGGAATTGTGTGGTTATTAAAAAGGACTTTGTAATTTGCCTTTCCCCTTTGATGAAAAAAAAAAGGGGGGGAAACCACTACCATGAAAATATGGGGTGAAATAAAGGACTCGAACTCTGAGAAGATGTTAATGAATGAAGGCTGCCTTCAAGTGATCTTGAAAAGCCCATTAATTGTAGAAGCTTCAGGAGTAAGAAAGAAAGAAGATGAAAGATGTTAATTATAATACAATATTGGAAAGTATGTGAATCTTCCAGATAATAAAAAGACACATTTTCAAAAATGAAATACTAAATCATCACATAGAAAATGCATTATTGAACCTGGAAAAGACAGATCATATTTATCTTTTTATTTGGATGGTTTATAACCACCAAGTATTCAGGAATTTTCAATACAAATGCAGAATGTAAGCATTGCCTGATATTCCTTTTGAAGGGCTCCATGTAGGGACTGATTTATTTATTAACACTTTTTAAATTTTGTATTTGTTTACTTACCCCCTACTTTCCTACTCTGGTGAGTATTCAGGGAGGTTGACATTTTTTTAAAAAAAAGCAATAACAGAATATTGAAAACATATGTCAACATGAATACTAAAATAGATACTAAACCCATCAAATGATTAAATTTTGATATAATAAGTATCTCTTCACGCATGTTCTCTATATTGAGAAAATGGGACCAAATACAAGATTTGAATGAGAGGGTATGGATAGTTACCAAAAGTCGAATGTACCAATTTTATGGGGAATTGAATCCCCAGTTTTAATCTGAAATGTGTTTTTATTATTATTGCTTTATTATTAGATGATATCTCACCTTTATTTTGTAAAACTCAAGGCAGTATACATAATGCTCCATCTTACTATTTTCCTCCATAACCCTGTGAGGTGGGTTGAACTGAAAGAGAGGGACAGATTCAAAGTCACACAGTCAGCTTTCATGCCTAAGGCAGGTCTTAGGTCTGGCCTAAGTCACACAGCTGGCTGTCAGGCCTCAGGGAAGACTAAAACTCACCGTCTCCTGGTGATTGGCCTAAAAGTCACCCAACTAGCTTTCACACCTAAGGCAGGACTAGAACTTGTTGTCTCCTAGTGATTGGCCCAAACTTATCCTTTTAAGCATGGAGTTAAAATAATTGATCCATACACATATCACTTTCATTGAAGATATTTGGTTCTTTTTTTTCTTTCCACAATCCATTCTTGTTACCTTAGATTGTCTATGGGCATTCATTCAAAGCCAATCGTACCTCACACAAAGTTAGTGAAGAATTGCCAAATTTGCACAAATCACTGCATCACAAATAAATGAAGCATGATAGTTTTCCACAACACACTAAGTCAGTCAGCCAGTCAGCCAGGCAGACAGACAGATACTTGGGTTAAAACCAGGTAGGCCATGCATATGTTCTCATGCAGCCACCTAAACGTTCATCTCACCTGGTTTTATAATCTATAAATACAGTCCTGGTGCATGAGGTAGCTTTTCTTTTAAAAAGCCAAGTAAAACTGGACATGATTAGCATTTGGATAAAAGATCACCAGCTGGAACTTCCAGCTGGAGACTAGCCTGGGAAATTAAAAAAAAAGTTATGAAGGAGGAAGGAGGAAGGAGGAAGGAGGAAGGAGAAGAAGAAGAAGAAGAAGAAGAAGAAGAAGAAGAAGAAGAAGAAGAAGAAGAAGAAGAAGAAGAAGAAGAAGAAGAAGAAGAAGAAGAAGAAGAAGAAGAAGAAGAAGAAGAAGAAGAAGAAGAAGAAGAAGAAGAAGAAGAAGAAGAAGAAGAAGAAGAAGAAGAAGAAGAAGAAGAAGAAGAAGAAGAAGAAGAAGAAGAAGAAGAAGAAGATGATAGGAGGAGGAGATGTTCCTTGCCAGAAAACTACCTACATGAGCTAGAAATCAGCAGCAGTTACACTCAACTTGAAGATATATTCTTTCTTTTTTCTTTTCTACTTTAAGCCCAAATGCATTTGCAAGCATCTCCAGAGTGTTCAAATTCTCCTAAGTGCTTACATTAATGCATCTAAAACATTTCTTCTCAATCTAGCAATGGCTTGCACTGGGGAATTTCAGAGGCAATTGCAGCTCATGAGTAATAGATGCAGCTGCTTTGGGGAACTGCTAAAGGTGGCAAAAAATTCCATCTTAAAGAAAATGAAAGGGAAATCTGTAGATTTCATGCTTGGGCCCAAATCCCAGTTGTGGAAAAAAAAGTGAGCAGAAAAAAGTGTTTCAGCTTACTTGAATTTATCAGAGGGGTTTCATACTCCCCTGGTTACACCATAGTACTCTGGCAGGATCACACTGTGTGTGCAGCTGAATTTGTCTATGGAGCTGCATGAAAATATATATTAGAGGAGAATATATTACAGGGAAGTGATTAAAAAGAAGGCCATGCTAATTGCCAAGATCTGTCTTATCAGTCAAAGAGGGTTAGTATTAGGGGGAGCGCTGTTACTAAAATCCCAATAATTGTTCTGCTTGCAATTTCTGAAGTTGGTTTGCACAGCTGGCGATCCATCATGTCACTGCCTATCCATCAGCTGTATATCAATCTGATTTTGCACTTAAGGCCAGAAATCCAAGTTTACTGAGCATAATCTTTTGAAGGTTGGACCATTGTTAACACAGTAGGTCACGAGTGTGCAGGCTGTCCTGAGGTTTAAAATACAGTAGCTAAAACAACTTTATTCTGGCAGCTGTGCTAGTAGTATAATACTAAATTCATCATGCTAAAAGGAAGATCTCCCACCACTACCCACTACATATACATTTTGCCAGATGGTATTCTTTTAACTTTTTTTCAGGGGTGGGTTTCTACCGGTTCTGTCCACCTCTGTAGAACCGGGAGCTCTGAAGAGCAGCAGACATAGAACCGGTTCTATCTCTGCTGATGTTTTTGCGCACCCACCTACCTGGGCTCTTACCTGATCTTTATTTCCTGATTTTTCAACTTCAGCTGCTGAATGAGGCACAGCTGCAGTTAAAAAAGCAGGAAAAGAGGGCTGTTTCAAAGGCTGAGTCTCTGCACACAGCATGCTGATGAGGATTTACAGGCGTGCAACTCACAGCGTGCAGGGAAGCTCGTAAATCCCAAACCTGTAGTTAACCCTGTCGTGTGTTCCCCCCCCTTTTTTTTCCATGAATAATTTTATTCTGAAAACAATCTGGTGCATCCCATGGAATATATCTACAGTCTGCTGCTGTAGCAAATGAAAAAAAAATTGTTATAAGGAAAAAAAATATTCCCCTTTTTTCAGCATGAAATCATAGCTTGAACAGGGGGGAAAAATGAAAAAAAGGAAACACACTAAGGAATAGCACTTCTCCCTCTTTCATGCAGCAATTCAAGATTATCTATTGAGGCCACAAACTTCCATTAAAGTGCATATTTGGATTCTTTTTTTCTTGGTTAACAGAAAACCTGTAGCTTTGGAAGAAGCATTTTCACAAGAGGTAGAATTGAAGAGCTTGTTAAGGTTAGCAAGAGTTCAGAATGGTATAGCATAAAAGACCCATTCTAATGTTTCCTAAGTCTGAAGATAGATTCCCTTGAATCTTTCCAGTCACAGCAACATTGAAACAGAA
The DNA here is from genome assembly GCF_049901735.1 of Notechis scutatus. Lineage (NCBI taxonomy): Eukaryota > Metazoa > Chordata > Lepidosauria > Squamata > Elapidae > Notechis > Notechis scutatus. The sequence goes on from NC_142013.1 coordinate 107,485,533, forward strand.
GCTTAAGGGACTTATAATAAAGGGTAAAATGTGGATAATTAGACAAAATTAATATAAGAGTAGATGAAAGTCAGAAGTGCAAATGTACAGTAACACCTGCTTTCAACTTCTTCAAGCAGAAGACACCATTCCTAGGGGTTGCCCAGCAGCTTCAATTGGGTTGAACACAGATGTCCTCTTTGCCATGCTGTGCAATGCCCTTTTGGAAATCAAATCCAAAGAGTGGCAGAGAGGCAAAGAATTGATAATTAAGCAGAGGGCACTTTAGTTCATAAATTAGTACCTTATTCTTGAGCTGATCCTCAGTGTTATATGAAATGTGCACAAAGCATCAAGTGAATTTAGTATGTTTCATGGTGATCGTCCTACCAGGAGCTTTAAAGAGCCAGCTCCAAGCCATACAGATAAAAAGAAACTCTTCAAAATGTCCCAGGAAATCTTGTGAAATAAAATAGGAGTGGGGGAGGAACAGCTTCAGTGATGAGTAATATGCTAGAACTTAAGAAGAAAAAGGATGTGTGATGGTGAAGACACTGGGTTTGTTGACTGGAAGGTTAGCAGTTTGAGACCCAAGTACCACAAGATAGCACTTAGCAATAGCACTTAGACTTATATACTACTTCACAGTGCTTTATAGCCTTTTCTAAGTGGTTTTACAGAGTTAGCATCTTTCCCCCAACAATCTAGGTCCTCATTTTATTGACTTCGGAAGGATGGAAGGCTGAGTCAACCTTGAGCCTGGTGAGATTTGAACTGCCAATTGCAGACAACTGGCAGTCAGCAAAAGTAGCCTGCAGTACTGCACTCTAACCACTGCGCAACCATGGTGCAGTGGGGTGAGTTCCCATTTGTGTTCCAGCTCTTGCCAACCTAGCAGTTTGAAAACATGCAAATGCATGCAAATAAATGGGTAGCACTTTGGTGGAAAGGCATATAGTAGTGCTGGCCACACAACCACAGAAGTTTCTGCGGACAACATTGACTCCCTTAGCTAAGAAATGGAGATGATCTCTCCCCCACACAAAGGGTCAGACACAACTGGACAAGGGAAATCTTTACCTTAGGAAGAAAGAGAACATAAACATTGTAAAACTGCCTTTTGACGGAGATGGTTTTACTACATGTAAATCTTAGGCTGTTTTTCTTGATTAGTCAAGACTGTGTGCGCTTAGGTCAGCAACCTCATCTATATAGTCTCTGAGATGTTTATATTAGCATAGGTCTTTTTTTTAAAAAAAAAAAAAAAAGAACTTGCATTTTATTTTGCTGTTACTTAATAATGTGCAAATGGAACACGTGCTTTCAAAGAGAAGAAGAAGGAGCTTAGCAACAACATGTCTTCGCAAAACTGAATGAACAACATCTTGCCTGCATGGTTCTGATATTTATGTACACCAAGAAATATTGCTTCCCAGGCCAGCGATTGTCCTGATTCATCTCTTCATTTTGCGTTTAGGATCCCAAAGTGATTGTTCCAGAAATAAATGGGTCTGTATTCAATAGTGAGGTCACCTTACTCCCGAGCACTGCCAGTGCACAATCCACAATATTCTGTTCCCAATGGGGCATACTTGTTTTCAGCAACTTTACCGCCACTGCAAAAGTAACTGTGAAGTTGTCCCTTCCTTCATTTCAACAAATAAACCCAAATAAATAAACAAATAAACAAATAAATAAATATCCTCAGACCCCTCACATTCTGGACATAAACTGTTTCAGCTTCTCCCCTCAAGATGGCACTATAGGGCATGGCATGCTAAAACAACTAGACACAAGGACAGTTTTTCCCCCATGTCATTATTCTGCTAAACAACTAATTCCCACAACACTGTCAAACTACCTAATAGGGCTGTATTACTATACTTCTCATCTTTCCTATTTCCTTATCTTCTTATGACTATAATTTTGTTGCTTGTATCTTACGATTTATTTTAATTGTTTTATTTAGCATCCTAAAATGATTTATGTTGATTGCTTATTTAGTATCTTATGACTATCACTAAGTGTTATATCTTATGAATTCATGATGAATGTATTTTTATGATGGTTATGGACATGATTTATTGCATGTTACTTCTATGTACACTGAAAGTTTATGCACAGAGACAAATTCCTTGTGTGTCCAATCACATTTAGCCAATAAAGAATTCTATTCTATTCTATTCTATTCTATTCTATTCTATTCTATTCTATTCTATTCTATTCTATTCTATTCTATTCTATCATTTTTTTAAAAAAGAAATGCAACATTGAACTCAATTTTATCAGCCTTTATCAGGGATCTTCAAGAAGTACAAACCAATTCAATATAATACATATAAGTGGTCTTTCTACTGCTTGTTTTGCTTGCCCCACCATGGCGGGGCTTTACGGAAGGGAAAATAAACAGAATGTCTATGGAGATTCTCAGTCATCCAGATCATGGTTGTCCCAAAGATATTGTTCAAAAGTACACTGGACTTTACTGGTGGGTTTTTTTTTTCTTTGAAAACATTTTGCTTCTCATCCAAGGAGCTTCTTCAATTCTAGCTGAATGGTGAGGAGAATAGTCATTTCCCACCATTCAGTCAGAACTGAAGAAGCTTCTTGGATGAGAAGCAAAATGTTTTCAAGGAAAACATCAAGAAAACCCAGTTGCCTTTTGAAAAAGCAACTTTGAGGGGGAAAATAGGAACTATTTTTCTAAATAAAGAACAGTAATTGCTGGTAGCTGAAGCGATACTAAGCTGGACAGCCAAACATTTTGGCAAGTTCTCAAGATCATCCATTCTTGATTGAAAAATTTCTGCTTGTTTCGCCCTGGAAATCACCTTAGCAGTTGAGAAATGAGGAGCCTCTCCCCTCTCTACTTCAAAACTGGATCCCTAGGGCAGATCCTAACCCTGACAAAACTCAAGGCTTTTTAATAGGACAGGAATATATTGTCACCACAGAGGTCTTGAAACAAGATGGAGGTAACTTGGCAAAATGTAACTCTCAGGAGAACACTTGGAAATGTTGGAATAGCTTCAGGGGTGGGCTTCAAAAATTTTAGCAAAGGGTTCTCTGTCCAGTTGCTGGGTGGGTGTGGCCATGGTGGGTGTGGCCTAGTCAGCCTCCTGCACCATGGCGGGGGGGCATTTTTGCCCTCCCCGGGCTCCTGAGGCTTTCCTCAAGCCTCAAGGAGGGCAAAAAAGGCCTCCCTGGGCTTTCTAGAAGCCAGAAACGGGCCCATTTCTGGCCTTCTCGAACTTCCAGGAGACCTGTTTTTCACCCTCCCCAAGACTCCGCACATGCCCTGCACTTACCTGCATCCAAAATGGGCCAAGTGGGAGGGGTGGCATGGGGTGGGCGGGGCCAGCCAGGAGTTGGATTTGGGGGTTCTCCAAACTGCACAGAATCTCAACTAGGGGGCTCTCCCAAACCCCTGCAAACCCCCAGCAGCCCACCCCTGAAAAGCTTACCACAGAGATATTTTCCAAGTGAAATCCCTATAATAACCTAAACAAGCCATTAATTTTTCTCTTTCATTATCGGTCATAAAGGCAGGCCATTGTTAAAGGGTTTGCCATATTTCTTCCCATTTCCAACCCTCTGAACCATTCACATCATTTCCTAGCTGTCACTCATAACAGCAGGAATTCTAGAAGTTTAATTGGCCAGTAGCAGCAGGAAGGAAAATATTGACAGCTAAGGAGTGGGGCAACCGTTGCCATCTGCTCCGGTGTCACAAGAACATACCCTTAAGAGAGATAACGGGATGATTTTTTTTCCCCTGACAAATGTATTTTTAAAGGCAGTTTTCATGAAGATGCTCAGTGGTTTAGAGCATTATATATTAATGCTTTGGAGAACTAGATGAATGATAGAAACCAAGGGAAGTTATCCCCAACATGCTTTATTTTGGATTCATTCATTTTGTTCCCTAAGCATTGCAATACCTAAAGCCTCCCTGGAAATATTCTATATTAAAATGAACATCAGGTGACAAAAACGACCTTTCCTTTAGTCCCTATCCATACATGTCTGGTCTTCTGATATAATTACACGTGATAAAACTATCCCTGAACTAAACTACAAATTTCATCTTATTCTTTGTTGTGTTTAAAAGTTCCTGCTGAACTTTCTGCTTTCTCTGAGCAGAAGGATGGTCCTGCAGGATGTAATCTGGGTCATTCACTGGGACCAGAGGTTTAATCTTCTGAGCTTTTGAACTTGTGTTGGATCCCATCCTCAAGGAACTTTTCTCTATTGGAATGTGTGCTTTGGGCTATTCTATGTGCTGTATTTATATGGTGCCTGATTGGGTGTGGCCAGGAGTAGGATTCAGGCAGTTTGGAATGGCTCGGGCAAACTGGATGTTAAATTTACACCTGGTTCACTGAACCAGAAGTTGAACCAACTGGATGGCCGCTGCCACCCCACCCCACCCCTCCCAGGAGTCTCCACATGGCCCATTTTGGATGCAGATAAGTGCAGGGTCCATGCAGAGGCTCTGGAAGGGTAAAAAACAGGCCTTTTAGAAGTCTGGAAATAGGCCCATTTCTGACTTCCAAAGGGTCTCTGGACCCCGGGGGAGGCCGTTTATGCCCTCCCAAAGGCCTGGGGGAAGCCTCCAGACCCTGGGGATCCTGGGAAAGGTTAAAAATGGCCCTCCTGGAAATTCTGGAAGTCTAGAAATGGGCCTGTTTCCAGCTTCTGGAGGGCCTCCGGACCTCGGGGGAGGCCATTTTTGCCCTCCCACAGGCCTGAGGGAAGCCTCCAGACCCTGGGGATGGCAAAAAATGGCACTCTTGGAAGTCCCAGTAGTCTATGCCCTCCATGGCTACAGCCCACCCAGCAACCAGGCAGCGAACCAGTTGCTGGGGTTTTTGAATCCCAACCCTGGTTGTGGCTTCCTATTGGTTCACTGGTGTGTTCATGGCTAGCTATTGGTTGTTTCTTTGTGCTGCTAAGTCCTTATTAGATTCCTAAGTAACTGATAAGTTGGTGGTCAATCAGCACTCCTGTTGACTGACAAGGGACCTGTTTCCCAGACTTCAATCATTTTCCTGCTATCTTTGTACCTGCTCAGCCAACAATCTTAGTATCTGTGAAATTGAATGTATGGTCCTGATGAATTTTTTTTTCTGCCACTCCCCTCACGCAGAAACATCTCTCTTTGTAAGGATTCAAGACACATCATTTTCTTATTAAGGGAACTAAAGAAATAAAAATATTAATTCTTAAGCTCTGGATTCATCTTGAAGTCAAATACAAACATTTATTTAGCGTATGGCACATGTTAGTCAGGGATCACTGAGGTAGCTGTCTGCCTCTGTGAAAGGAATTTTTCAGGTGATGTTATCTTTACCTGAGGGATGCTGGTAGACATTAGTAGGAGACTCATTTCATATCCCTGTACAGTTTATTCGCTCATGGGTATCGAAATACCCAGCTGCCAGTCTCAGTGGTTCACAAGCCCAGTCTCTTACCATGTGAGCCACTGCGGCCCCCTATAAATACAAGCATGATCTCCTTTTACTAAAGTATCAAGACTCTCCCAGTGTTGGGAATCCATGAGAAAGAACACATTTAATTGCAGCAAAATAAAAATCTGTCTCCATCTCCCTGTTAGCAGTGTTTGGGTCATAACAAACCTATTAATATCTACCCTAAGGAGTGGGAGTGTTGTATTTATAATGAATAAAATGTCCTTTTGACTGCTCTGTACCTGAATCTATAGAAGCTGCAGGTTTGAAGACAAATGTAAAAGAGAAGAGTTGGCTGCATTTCATCATGTCAAGCAAGCCATCAAGAAATAAAAATTTCTCCGTACAAGGACAGATAGAATATCAGAATGTCCTGAATATTTTCTATTTCATGGCTTCACATTTGCAATATCAGCTTCCTAGAATGTATGAAGTAAGTGACATAAAAATATACTGCAGAAATATTAACAAAGGAAACCTTGAATAATGCGTTTATGAAATCAAGTCACCAGCAAAACACTTAAAGGCTGTAGTGTAAAACTTAGAGGACATTGCTGTATTGTTGAACACAACATTATCTTTATAGACTACAGTGTATAAAGTATGTATGTATGTATGTATGTATGTATGTATGTATGTATGTATGTATGTATGTATGTATATATTACCACTAAATTATAAATATATCCTTTATTCCTTACTGATTATCTTTGGTCATTTTTTTTACAATCAATAGTTTTAGCATCAGAATTTGAACCTCTTTTGATTAAGTTTTTTTTTTTCTTGTTTTGTGTACTTGATATAGTTTCACTTTTCCAATAAAGCTGGTGGTGAAATCTTTCTCATGTGAATTGGATGTATTAGAAAGAACATTAAATCAAAAATCTACTTCCCTTATTCCAGAAGTAATGCATGCTGAGTTTTGTGGGGATTAAATCTGAATTGAAACCTACTTTAAATGTCGCTTGAGGGCAATACACATTTTTATTATTGTTGTTTACATTTTGGACCAAGCAGCAAAACATTAAACGTATACAATAATTAAAATGCATTCACAAAAATAAAATAAAACCAAGTTAGCCCTCTCAAAACTAGGGGGATGGCACCAATCAGTTTATATAGGCCAAAAGCTACACATAGAAATTGATAGATGTAAAATTGGTCACTTAAAAGAAAATACTGGGATATCCTCATCCCGAGGGAAATTAAAATTCCTTTAAAAGTGGGGTTATGAATTTTGATTGCCAATGTGTATATAATGGACCTTTTAATAAGCCACGAGATACATCTCCAACCTCTGTGCTCCAACATATAAAAATACAGTTTTCATATGAAAAATTGCAATATCTTCTGGGCTACAAATTTGGCTTAGGCCAGAGGAAAAGAAACCTCCAATGTGGACCACACATAATTTTAAAAAAGCAACTAGGAAGTGTCCAAGGGGAGGGTGTGATTTTACTATAATGAAGATGGAAATTTTATCCGTATCCACCTCTATATCTAAGTTCCAGATCTGCCACTTAAATTCTGCTGGGGTTTTATCAGTGTGTAAGGTTAGTAACACTGGTTTTGACAAGCAAAAAAGTGTCAGATTTTGGTGAATTTGTCTTTGCTAATAGCAATGAAGTCATTAGATACAACATGGATGGCAAATAAATTTCATGAATAAATAAAATAGCAGTTAGAATTATATGCTAACCCCTTTCTCTTTTCTTTCCAGTTTGTAAGACCGAGTGTTATTTTTTTGTTTTTTTCCCTTTTGTGTATGTAATGTCGATATGTTTTTAATTGTAAATTTAATAAACTTTATATATATATATATATATATATATATATATATATATATATATATATATATATATATATAAGAATTATATGCTGACCCATAGCACTTTATAGTCCTCTCTGGGTGGTCTACAACATGGAAACATTATTTGCATATTGCAATTTGGGTTCTCATTTACTGACTTCAGAAGGATGGATGCCTGAGTCAACCTTGAACCAGGCTCTGGGCAGAGTTTGCTTACAATACTTGTTCTGTCCCACCTACACGTTAGCCTGTGTGAAGCTTGACATGCAGCTAAACCCACCTATCCTCCAATAAAACAGACTATGTGCATAGATCTGGATGCTTTATTGAAAGAACAGGATATGGTGAGACTGGGGAAAATAGGGATACGTACAACAAGAACCAAATACAAAATAAACAGTATTGAGTTACTGTTGAACATAACAATTAATAAATACAAGCAATTTAAATTGCACTTGTTTGAGAGTGTGGTCTGATGGATAAAGGGGTTGGGTCAGCTTCAAAACAATGTAGATTGATGTTTTTCTCTCCGGCTACTAGATGGGGTTAGAGCAGTGATCCCCAACCTTTTTGACGCCGCGGCCCGGTACCGGCATCAGCTGGGCGCCGCGGCCCGGTACCGGCATCAACTGGGCGCCGCCATCTTTTTTTGATGAAAAAGTGCTTCCGGTGAGGTCACCGGAAGCACTTTTTGTCAAAAGATGGCAGCGCCACGCTTCCGGTGAGCTTTTTCGGGTAGAAATGGCTTTCTAACCGGAAAAGCTCACCGAAGCGCAAGCGCCGCCATCTTTTTGATGAAAAAGTGCTTCCGGTGAGCTTTCTACCCGGAAAAGCTCACCGGAAGCACTTTTTTACCAAAAAAAGATGGCGGCGCCCAGCAACCAGCAGCCCGGTAAGACTTGTCCCGTGGACCGGTACCGGTCCGCGGACCGGCGGTTGGGGACCCCTGGGTTAGAGAACAACAACAGTATATAAAGATCATATGCTGGGCCATGATAATACTTCACTTTAACTACTGTGCAACCAGGGCTCTGATAAATTAATAGTTTCAAGTCTATCACTGAGGCTAAGATAAACCAATGAGATATTTGGAATGATTTCTTTGCCTAATATTTAAAGTGGCTTAATCTTGCCCAAGTCTTAGAAGAGATTATCCAAATTTTAATTGTGTCGAAACATGGAAGCTTGAATGAGAGATGCAGGCTATTATTATTATTATTATTTCTAAATATAGCTTGGATAGAGTTGAAAATTGAGATACACACCTGGGTTCCATAGAGCAATATATCCAAAGATTTGGCCTTGAATAAATCAACAGCAGTTGGGACATAATTACTTTCATGACAAGTAACAAATTTTGTAATTACTAGAGGTGCTCCTGGGGCTTTATTGAAAATGTGATGATCCCAGTGGGCAAATGATTAAAAATAAATAATAAATATTTAAAGAATTTCACCTTCTTGATAGTTCTTTCATTGATTATTAATCTAGTCAAGGGACTGCAGCTCTTTCTAGAAAATCCATGGATTTTCCAGGCCAGGACACATGTTCTTCAGCAGCCTACATTCAGATAAGCAGTGACTAACACCAGACAAACAACCAAGTAGAAAACAATACTCTAATCAAGGAAACACCAAGGAGACAAACAAGCAAAGAATCATGCAGAAAATAATAGCTTAATCAAAGAACCACTCCCCCATCAAAACATACAGGCCAAATTATTGTATATAAACAGGGACAACACTTCATACCCAGTAGCACTGATGATGTTACCTAGTTGGCTAATGAAACATCTCCAAGGAAACAACCAAAATCAGAGAGTACCACAAACTCTACAACTCAACTCCGAGTTATATGCACTCTCTTCTAGCACTATAGAGGACTCCATATGGGAGATAATAGTATATTTCTGTTAGATAATGCACAATTATGCATTGGTTTATCATATAGTGTTTGGGCCTGCAATCAGACTGCTTAAGTACTACAATATTCTCAGAGAACATGAAGTCCAAATGTTTATAAAAATCTGGCATATGAGAGATCACTCTTTACTAATAGAATTTTGTCTGGGCAATAATTAGTGAGGTCACACCTATCCTGTTTTTTATATATTAGGAGAGTAATAATTCATTGTTTAGGTAGAAGGAAACACAGAAACCTAAGCAGGCAAGATGTTAAATGTAGGTGGAATTATATTGGGCATCAAAAACACCATCCATTTAGAGAAAGATGGGAAGATAGGGACAGAAGAGGAAGAAAGAAGAGAAATATGAAGCAAGATCATATGTTAGGTTGTCTTGACTAGGACTTAACAATGAATCATAGCTCTCTTGACACTTCTGAGCTAAACCTGATACCTCATCTAGATTTGGCTGAAGGTTTTCAGGTAGACTGATCTAGATTAAAATTGTTATGGTAGATAAGTTTTATAGTTTAGTTTATAGTTTTATCTTTCATTGCCCTAGTGTGATTGGGCACACAAGGAATTTGTTGGCCAATAAAAGACAAAACTATAAAGTAAACTATAAAACTCATCTAGAATAATGGTTCTAATCTAGAAGAGATAAGATGATTGTAGATAAGAAGCTAGTTAGTGCCTTGGCCCTGAGATATTACTGAATATTTACACACTGGGTATTTCTGGAGGAAGAACTGTTAGTTTCTGCTGCAACCCTTATGGTATGAAACTATAGCCCCAAAATAGTTCTCCTCAAGTCAAGGGCAAAAACTAACTCACAAAATATTTCCATAAACAGTCAGGTCATGAGGAAACAATGGGATACTTGGAAGTGGAACCCAAAGACTGAAATTTCATTTATTTTTGCTCAGTATGGATCCCTTGAGTGACTTATTATCAGATGAAATAAAGTGACCATTAAGAAATTAGCTGTGGTAATAAGTCATGGGATTGATAGACTATTACTGAATTCTTAATATATATAACAATCATGGAGATAATTCTGAAAGTTTGAGTTGTGTCATTCATAACACCTTCATATTTATAGGGTGGTGTGGTGGCCTAGAGGTGGAGCTCTCACCTTACAATCAGGAGGGTTGAGTTCGATCCTAGGTAGAGACAGTTATTTCTCTCTCTGGGCACAATGAGAATATATCTGCTGAAAAAACTCCACATTGGTAATGGGAAGGGCATCCCATCAGTAAACACTCAGCTCCATTCAGTTTCCCAGACTCCATCCCACAAGGGATTGTGAGGTTACTAAAAGAGGATTATGATAACACTTTCATATTTATAATATATTTTCAGAAACGTAAATCCAAATTTAGCTCTCTTCTCCGCCATCTTTTTTTTTGTACAAAGTCAGTTAAACACAATAGTTGCTGCTTCCCTTTGATCATTAAAAAAAAACTTTTTATTTTTGCCCTTCTTTATTTTATTGCACCAATGAGTAATTGAAGTGAAATTAAGCTTCTATTGCATTGCCTTGAGGTAACGTTTTAGTTCATTATTCCAATTTCCTTAATATTCTTTCTGGAAAATATGTAGAAAAAACTTCACAAGTTGTATTAAAAGGGGAAAAAATTGCTAAGATACATACATTGCATTATACATAGGACTCACATACTTCTGAGTATCTACATGAGCATGTGCTGATTTTTTATTGCAAGTTTTTTTTTTAAATAAACCTTCTGATAAATGTGTAAGAGAAAAATGAAACTCTACATAAAATTAACTATTAAATAACTAGAAGATTTTTCAGATTCTTAGTACCATAATATATCTATACAGAGCTGGATATTTTATTTTAAAATTATAACATTTTTTTTCTGTAATGGTAAAGAACTGTTTAACCCAGAGCATCAACAAATTAGAATACCCTTCAAGGGAAATTAACTTATCTGATTGCTGATTCCTTGTAGTATCCCATATGTATTTAATTTTATCACTGTATTACCTGTTTTATTCTGAAACAAGATGACGTGCTTTATTTTCCTTTTATCTTATTGATAAGATCACAAGACAAATCCATCAATAATCTGTTCTGTTCCCACACAAACGGCTCTGTTTGATGTTTGCTTAAGGTATCAGACTAGAAATTGGGAGACAGTGAGTTATAGTTCCACGTTATGAACAAAGCCAGCTGGGTAACCTTGGGCCAGTCACTCTCTCTCGGCCCCAGAAAGGAAACAAGGGCAATCATTTCCAAATATATTACCAAGAAAGCTGCAGGTAATCACTAGGAGTAAACACTGACTTGAAAGTTTGTGCTAATGAAATTTTATTCTTACTGATACTTTATTCCATTACCTAACATTTCCTATACTCCAAGTGTTTTACTGTTTTGCATTAACTTTATTATAGATGTGTGTACTTTAAAATTTACATAGAGTCCAGTGAGTCTAGCTAATAGACAGTATCTGCTTATATTCATTACTATTAATTTTAGTGCTGCAGAGATCTCTTCACAATACCCTCCTTTCATTCATTCAATTGCTTTACACACACTTTTTATATATTAGATTTTACTGTAGATCTCGCCCTCTTTCCCTCCCTCCCTTCCCCCCCCTCTCTCTCACACACACAACATGATCAAACTGTGTGAATGAAACAGCTTCACCTTTAGTTCAGTATCTGTCTTCTGGATTTATTAATTTCTCATCATGTACTGTATATGTATACATCCAAACTAGACTGTGTTGTTTCTCTGTGTCATATAATATATGTGCCTATATGCATAATTTTGTATCTATCTATCTATCTATCTATCTATCTATCTATCTATCTATCTATCTATCTATTTATTTATTTTGTCATGTTTATGTAGTGTACATTGGAGGTGGTGATCCTTGTATTCAACAAAATTTCATTTTAATGTATACCGATTAGTGTACATTTAAAGTGACAATAAAGCCATGCCATTCTATTCTTTTTTTTAAAACAAATTTTATTCAGTTTTTCACATTAAAAACAAAAATCTCTTTTTAGTGGACAACATATTTCCATGTCATCACCTTTACATACAAATATGACAGCAATTATACATTCATATATGCATACTTAATTATATTATTACCTTTTCCATTCCAAATTTTCAGTAAGGAGAGAAACAAACACATTAATTCTAGCCTCTTTCATTAATCTCAATTGAAACATCTTTTTGTTTCATTTTAATTATTTCAAATATAATCCTTATTTAAAAATAAAGATAAACAATATGTGTTTGCCTAATAATAATGATAATGATAATAATAAAAAAGTTACCAATGTCTCTCCTTGCTTTTAATAGTCTATATTAACTTATTAATTTAGTTGGTTCTTTAGTCTGTCATATTCCCTTTCCATTACACATTCTTTTTATAAATTCTAGATTAATACAAATTTTAACACTTTAAAAAAAAAAAAAAAACTATAGGTTTCCCCACTTTTACTGTTTTGAGTGTGACACCTCAATGATTAAAATATACCTTTATTCCCTCATCTTGATTCCCAATAAACCATTATTTTTAAGAAGTTACAATAATAATCATTACATCTTTTCATTTGGATTCCGCAGCAAATTTTCCCTGCTTGATTTTTCATAAGAGTTATCAGTATCTATATTACCCTATTTTCTAAATATTTTTAATTGTAGAAATATTCTTATTACCCCTTGTCACCCTGCAGAATCCCCTTTTTGATTCATCAACCATTATCTCTGAAAAAAACATTTTTTCAACATTTTACTATTTCTGTATTTCTTTATTTCATGCACCTGTTTCTTACTGCTTCTCCTCCCCCTCTTTTCCCCATATCTTTTCTCATTCCAGTTTATATCCCTCTCTTTCTTAATAGCTTCCTTTCCCCTTTTCTGCTGGGTCTTTCTGCCTTTCCTGACTTCACAGGTATTCCCCCTTTCGATTGCCTTCTTAAATTTCAACTTTTTAACCTTCCTTCTTTCCCCACTTCTTTGTAGTGTTCTTTGTGTTAATTGTCTATTTAAAATGTCTTCTCCTTGAATCGACTCCTCCTCCTCTGAAGCTCTTTCTTCTTGTTCTTCAATCGCCATTTTCATTTTTTCTAACACAGAGCAAAGTGATTCGCCTCTTTCCTGTAGTAATTCTCTCATATTTTTAAGTTCCATTTTTAATTCCCAAAGAAATATCATCATTACTTATTCTTATATTTTATGATCGTTAAAGTCCACAAAAAAACACCTTTTACTTTCCTTCTTTCTTCTTCCAATTTTCTAAAGTTCTGAGTTATTCCAGCCGAGGGTTTATACCAAAAACATCAATCAATCCCACAGTCAGTCTTTCCTTGCTTTTATTCTGGTTCTGCTTTCACTTTCTAAGATTCTTACTTTATTTCAATATTTCTTTAATGTTATATCCACACAAGTTCATTCAGAAACAGGATGCTTTCCCTTTTGTTTGAGCTCAAGTTTTTGTCAAAAGGTGCCACTCTCCATTGTACAAAGTCTTCACCTTTTCCCCCTATTTTTTTATTTAGGGTTTTTTGAACCTCAATGTTCCAGCACAGTCCAGTTTCCAATTTGTAAACTTTATTATTATTATTATTATTTGACAATCTTAAGTCCAGCTTTATTTTATGCCTGTTTACTCCCAAAATATTTTAGTCCAATTTAGTTAAATCTTTAGTTCCAGCTTCTTCCTTTCCCAGTTCGAAGCCCTGCTTAGCTGCCAAAAATACTTTCTTTTTCCCCCCTGTCCCTTTGTAATTTCGCCGCTCACTTTTCTTTTCTTAAAAATTCCATGTTACCTTAATTCCAGGGTACTTTTGTTTAGTTGTATTGCCCAGTTGTCCCGGTTCAGATGTTATCCACCTCTTTCTTCCATTCTGCACAAATCTTAATCCACTGAGTCCTCCTCTTTGGGATGGACATTTTAAACCACTGCTGCAGTCGTCTTTGGGGGGGGAAAAGACCAAGCCCAGGGGGGGAGATGTGGCTCCCCTCAACCTGGCTTGTGGCTTCCCCTTACTCCACTGCCCCTCCAAGGCAGCTTCAGCCCCTAATCGTAATGATCGGGGCTCTCCAATGAAAGAGCACGGACCATAGCCGCAGAGAGTCGCGATCTACGGTCCATCAGCGAAGAGGCTCCGCCTTCTTCCTCAGGCCATTTATTAATGGATTTATTAATTTCTCATCATGTACTGTATATGTATACATCCAAACTAGACTGTGTTGTTTCTCTGTGTCATATAATATATGTGCCTATGTGCATAATTTTGTATTTATTTATTTATTTATTTATTTTGTCATGTTTATGTAGTGTACATTGGAGGTGGTGATCCTTGTAGTCAACAAAATTTCATTTTAATGTATACCGATTAGTGTACATTTAAAGTGACAATAAAGCCATTCTATTCTATTCTATTCTATTCTATTCTATTCTATTCTATTCTATTCTATTCTATTCTATTCTATTCTATTCTATTCTATTCTATTCTATTCTAATCCAGTCTAGTCTATTGACACTGACTGTAGATGAAGTAATTTGAATCTTCCAAAATAGGATGGAAGAAGAGTGTATTGCCAGTTGGTGGCAACTCAAGAGTCATTCAATTCTGTAAGCTTTGAAAGACAATAAGAATAGCAGCTGCTAGGCTCAAGGATCTGTAAAGAAGTATTCAGAATGTTGACTTCCATTTGTTCTATATTTATCTGTGCCTAAGTCCAATTATTTCAGAAACAGAAGATAATGATTATTTTATATGTCAAGTAAATCTATGAACTAGAGGCATTGTTTATCTGAACATTTCTTCAATGTTCTTTATCTCAAAAAAAAAAAAAATTCCTTTTGTCACGTGGGTTGAAATAATGTGAAGAAATAAAACAGATCCTTATATATTGCCTTTGTGCCTCAGATAGAGGAGTAGATATAACAAATCTTTCCTAGTTTCCACTTATTTTAAAGTAAATTGCAGACCTAAAAATATAGATGTTAAGTACCTCAGAGGGAATAATTCATTTTGAATGAGAAGATAGTGAAATAAAATGGATAACAAAGAATGTTTCTTTTATTCACAGTTCATTTAGGCCTCTGGCTTCCAGAAATATCTTTCATTCAGCTATTACAGGCCTTGTTCTATTCTTCAAAAGCCTGTACTTGAAAGCCAATAAAACAGAAAGAAAGAGATATGCCAACTTATTAAATGATTTTAAAAGGTTTGCAGGTACATTATCGTCAAACCTTTACCAATATACCATTGGGGTTATTGTATGAATTTCTCCTGATTAAAACCAGGCCGTCCTCTCAGGTCTTCCCAAGAGAACACATGTAGTCTTCATACCCACAAGGTTAACAGGGTAGAGCCAATAGAGAGCAGTTATCCATGACATCACAAAAAACTTGGAAAAGCTTTCCCAGCTGGTCTATACTCTATTTACTTTTTAAAGGATTGTGCTTTTAAAGGCGCTAGTGATTATTCCATTTTTCCCCTTGTGCTTTCTGAGTGTTTATTTCTGTTCAAGATCATTTGAGGTACTACTACCACTCTATAAAGCCTTGGTAAGACCACACCTAGAGTATTGCATCCAGTTTTGGTCACCACATTATAAAACAGATGTAGAAACTCTAGAAAGAGTGCAGAGAAAAGCAACCAAGATGATTAGGGGACTGGAGACTAAAGCATGCAATGAACAGTTACAGGAACTGGTTATGGCTAGTTTATGAAGAGAAGGACCAGGGGAGACATGATAGCAGTCTTCCAGTATTTGAGGGGCTGCCACAGGGAGGAAGGGATCAAGCTATTCTCCAAAGCACCTGAAGGCCAGACAAAGAATAATGGAGGGAAACTGAATAAGCAGAGATTCCACCTAGAAATAAAGAGAAATTTTCTCACAGTGAGAGTAATCAACCAATGGAAGAGCTTGCCTTCAGAGATTGTGGGAGCTTCATCACTGGAAGCTTTCAAGAAGAGACTGGATGGCCATCTGTCAAAAATGGTGTAGGGTCTTCTGGGCAGGGGGTTGGACAAGATGACCTACAAGGTCCCTTCCAACTCTGT
Organism: Notechis scutatus; assembly: GCF_049901735.1. Taxonomy (NCBI): domain Eukaryota; kingdom Metazoa; phylum Chordata; class Lepidosauria; order Squamata; family Elapidae; genus Notechis; species Notechis scutatus. Next base: position 107,501,761 of record NC_142013.1, read on the forward strand.
TAATCTGTATTTGTTCTGTTGTTCCATAAACTGTTTAGAGTCTACTCTTTGGGTATGAATGAAACTTTCAAAGAAAAAATGCAGCCCTTTTCCCCATATAGTCTGAAAAGAAACTATAGTCTTTAGCTCCTCCTACTTATACCTTACAAATGTCAAGCGTTCAGCTTGTGAGATGTACCCTACTGGCTACAACAAATATTATCTACTATTTTCAATTAGGTGAAAATCACAGGAATAGTCAGAGTCGGTTTTCACCAGCCTGTGCCAATATGAGATATCCCTGAAGAATAAGTTTATTAGATATCTCATATTGGCACAGGCTGGTGAAAACCGACTCTGACTATTCCTGTGATTTTCACCTAATTGAAAGTTTTTTCACTTTCCCAAAACAATCAGTCACACAGTCTAATCAGGATACTGTCTAGTTGCTAGGTAATTCCAGACCCCTCCTTCCAAGCACCTACAGGAATGTCCTTGGCTTCCAAGAGAAAGTATTTTGTTTTGGCTACAACACTTCAACTATCTCTATTCTCCCCTCCCTGTCTCTTTTATCCAGTGTGTCAGCGCTGAAATGTCAAAATGGCTTCAGTCCAGCCAGTTTCAGGACTGATACTTGTGTCTCTTACCTTTGTTTCCCTCTCATTCTCTGACTCCCCTTTAAATCTTTTTTTTCTAAGGATCTGATTAATGGTTTTTTTTAATCTTAGAATCAGTGTGATCACTGGTATAACAACTGGTTCGGTGATCATGCACTTCACGTGCACACTCCGCATTTTAAAAAGCTCTAATATTTACCTTCTACTGCAGTCCCTGTGAATAAAACAGCTGAAGTGCAGCAAACTGCTCTGCCGCAAATCAGTTGTGCTCTAAACAAAGGATATAAAGTACAGGAAAGAGAGGGGCAGGCGGACCGGCTCCGTTCACTGCCAACTGATCTTTGAAACAAGGGTTTCTCTGGAACTGGCCCAAAGCGTAAGAATCCCAACCTTGCTTAGAATAATATCTCATGATCCTGAAACCAAATGAATGATTCTGGACTGATTCTATGTGATGCAGCTAAAGGGTCAATTTTTCTCATCTCTTTGACATAAATGCAAGCGAGAATCATCTGGGAGAATCACCTGGATTGATTGATGTATTTTCCCAGTTCACAACATCTTACATTAAAAAGAGAAATATACTATTGAAAATTAGTACAAGAATCTGAATAAGGAAAACTTCAAAGCACCGTATGACAAATATAAAAATTAAAACACAGAAGATACTTGAAATACTTTATAGCATAGTGATATTTTATAGAACTTGAGGTTGAGAAAGTAGCACTCTTTATCATTGACCAGGAATAAATCATCCATTGTACAGGGTCCATCAAGATTTTAGCAAATGCCATAAGTATAATATAATAAAATAATAATATGGCATATCCATAAGTGTTCAGGATGCTGCAATGCCCCACATTTGTAATTATATCATTACATTTTTGGAACAACATAATCTGAATTCAATTTTAAACGGAATTTATTTGAAGAAGGAGAAAAACACCCTCCACATTTGTGCCAAGAGACAAGAGTTTTTTTCAAAAATTAATTTGGGAAGCCATACTGCCTATGAATAGCTGGGATTCAGAGCCCCACGTACTCTCTCTCTCTCTCTCTCTCTCTCTCTCTATATATATATATATATATATATATATATATATATATATATATATATATATATATATATATATTGTCAATTAGTAGAATAAAATTAAAGGATATTTCTAGACATGCACAGAATGATAAACACTTGTTAAAATTTGTCTTATTCATTTTTTTTAAAAAAAGAAAACACTAGGATCTTTGCAACCCAGTGCTGATGCAATATGAAATTATACTATGAGAAAGCAACACTGGGACTCTGCCCACCCACACCCCTTCCTGATCTCAGAATTCACAAAATTGTACAGTTCGGTATTAGCCTTTCTACATGAAGAAAAAAATGAATCAACAGATCTAACCGTCAAGAGAATCACAATGATATATTAGTTTGGAAGTTTTAGCTGGTATCAGCCTCATAAATTCACCTCTTTACCATATTTCTTTGCTGTTAGAAGGTGTCTCTTCAAACATTAGAGCATTTCAGCTTCTTTGTCAGTTGGACAGTTCTTAGCTCACTGATTGAAAGAAGCTTTCAAAATTTGAACAAGACTATCCATAATGTAATCTCTTTTGTTATTATGACAGCTCTATTAATTAGACTCATTAGATATGAATGGTGATTGTTTGTTCAGCATCATTTTGGAGAAAGTTAAGCCAAGGGATGATTACAAACTGGTGAAGTTATTACAAATGTTGGTGAGCAAATACATAGTGCCCATTGCACTAATTGGATTAATCATGAACTAGGCAGCTTCTGCAGATTTAATAGATTTCACATGTTTTAGGAAACTACCCTGGCCGATTTATAAGCTGATCGAGCTTAGCAGGACAACTTTTCTCCCTGCTACTGAAGAGGATTCCATCCTTCCCTCCCCTTCTTTTTTTTTATATTCTGAACAAGCCTGAAAAAAAACACCTAGGTATTAAAACATAACTGTCAACCTTTTCATTATCTTCTTATCTTGGAGGACTCCCTAGCCACAGCCCAGGGTTTTAAACTGAATTTGATATGGCATTCAGGCTGTGCAAAATGATGTCAAGGAGAGGAGTAGCTTTACTTTCCAACACAACCGGTGTTTATACATGTGTTAAAATTATCCATAGCTACATTCCTCTCTCTCTCCCTCTATTTGGACAGGCTGTCTTCTGGCAGTAACAAGCAGCTTGGGAACAAACTGACAGCTTCCCAACTTCAAAGAAATGGAAGACTGTCAGTTTTGATTTGGACTCCATGGCCTTTCCATTTGACCTATTCTAATTCATCCTCAAGCTTGCCTGTTAGCTGCTCTTTCCTTTATAGAATTTGCCAGTGCTTCATCATATGGCAATATACAGGGGCAAGACTGGAGGTGAGCACTTGAGAAAGACTCACCCTGAATTTCATTCCATTGTCTGAAGGCCTGTGGTTTCCTTTGGTTCCAGTCATTCTGATCTATAAATAGATGAAATATACAAATCGCTTAGGTTGAGTGAAGAAGGTGTATCAAGATATACTTCTATGTGTGTTGTGGTTTCTTTTGTGTTTTCTTCGTTTCTAATCTGGCAGATTATTTTTAGCATCTGTCACTGCTTTTCAACTTGAATTGGCTAAACAAATGAGGTGTCATAAACTTCCTCACCACCGAGAATTGCATCATCTAAGGCTTAAGATGTACTCCTGTATATGTCTTATATCATCTGACCAGATTTAAGCTTCTGACTTTGGTGATCTCTTGTTTCATAATAAACTCGCCGATAACCCAGCATTGCCTGGGTATTTATTTATCCTAATCCTGTATTAGATAGGAAAAGCCCTGATTTCAGCAACCCAGAACAAACATAACTTCTATTGTTGGATTTCTCCCTTTAGTAAAGAGAGCCCCCTTGTGGAGTACTATGAAGCTGTTACTATGGCAACTCCACAGCGCTGTGAAGTAGAAGCCATTTTAAGGCAGAACGGTAGAAGCCATTTGAAGGCACAACAGGCTCTATCTTAACAGAACACACATCCTGAGGGGTGTAAGGGGTGTCTTACCCCCACAGTGATTGTTTTCAGAGAGTAAGTAATCTGTGTACCAAATTTGGTTGAAATTGCTCAAGGCGTTCCAGAGTTATTCTGGAACATACACACACATGCACAGCCATTTATATATATATAAATGTGTATGTATGTGTATGTATGTGTGTGTGTGTGTGTGTGTGTGTGTGTATATATATATATATATATATATATATATATATATATATATATATATATATATATATATATATATATATATATATATATATTCATTCTTAAGTTTTCATGGTACTTACATGTATGGCCTTCAGCTTTGTTCGGGTATTTTCCCACGTCATAGTAGTGGTGCTTTTAATATATATATATATATATATATATATATATATATATATATATATATATATATATATATATATATATATATGCCCAAGTGTCTATAATAGCACATTTATTATAAGCCCAATGCCATCACTTTCTTCATCATATTTTTCCTTAATGATTTTCCTAATAATACAATCTGTTTCTTTTGAGATGGTGCTTGCCTAATTAGGTCTAATGATTAGGGTTCAAAGCTAGAAAGTGGGAAACTGTGAGTCCTGCCTTAACCATGAAAGCCATCTGGGTGACTCTGGGCCAGGAGGAGGAAGGTGAGTTGGATATGTTCACTGCCTTGGGTTCTTTGTAAAAATAATACAGGCAGGATACAAATTAATAAATTAAAATAAAATTAAGAAAGCTATCAGTGTGTGATACAAAAATAGATTTTGTTTACTAGATGGTTTTCTTTTTACCCAGATGTTGATAAAGGTTAGTGTAAGAATGATTGGTATAAGATCAGCTTCCATTCATAAAAGACAACTTGAACCTTGTTCTCTCTATTTCTAGACCAGAACCTTAGCCACTATTCTCTTTCAAGCATAATCTTATAAAATATAAATTTTTTAAAATTAATGTTAAGAAGCTTCACATATCGGAGCTTTTAAGTATCCCAATACCCTTGATACAATAGAATGACAGAAACCCATAAGTGTGTCAAGTTTCCTCTTCTTCTTACCAAAACCCATTCCTCTTTGCTTTACTAGATCTCCGTAGAGACAAATGGATGACCTGGAAGAGCAGGATAACATGCCTAAAGAGATTTGGGACTTTAGGTATATGGTGGATCAATGGAAAACATTGTGATGTTAGTGAACTTCAAGAATAAAGTCCATGAGGACAATCTATGTGAACTGAAGAAGCTTCTTGATGAGAAGTGAAATATCTTCAAGGAAAAACAAAGGAAGTCCAGCTGCCTCATGAAAAAGCACATTTGGGACAATCTTCTTCTTGTTGTTGTTAGTTGTGAAGTCATGTCTGACCCATTGCGACCCCATGGACAATGTTCCTCCATGCCTTCCTGTCCTCTACCATCCTCCAGAGCCCATTTAAGCTCACACCTACTGCTTCAGTGACTCCATCCAGCCCCCTCATTCTCTATCGTCCCCTTCTTCTTTTGACCTCAATTTTTCCCAGCATTAGGCTCTTCTCCAGTGAGTCCTTCCTTCTCATTAGGTGGCCAAAGTATTTGAGTTTCATCTTCAAGATCTGGACTTCTAAAGAGCATTCAGGGTTGATCTCCCCTAGGACTGATCGCCTTGCAATCCAAGGGACTCACAGGAGACTTCGCCAGCACCATAGTTCAAAGGCCTCAATTCTTTAGGACTCAGCCTTTCTTATTGTCCAACTTTCACAGCCATACATTGCAACTGGGAAAACCATAGCCTTGACTATACGCACTTTTGTTGGCAGGGTGATGTTGCTGCTTTTTAGTATGCTGTCTAGATTTGCCATAGCTTTCCTCCCCAGGAGCAAGCGTGCTTTAATTTCTTGGCTGTAGTCCCCATCTGCAGTGATCTTGGAGCCCGGGAAAATAAAATCTGTCACTATCTCCATTTCTTCCCCATCTATTTGTCAGGAATTGAGAGGACTGGATGCCATGATCTTAGTTTTCTTAATGTTGAATTTCAAGCCAACTTTTGCACTCTCCTCCTTCACCCGCATCAAGAGGTTCCTCCTTCACTTTCTGCCATTAGAGTGGTATCATCTGTATATCTGAGATTTGGACAATCTATGTGATTCTAAACAACTTGATGTACACACCTGAGCAATGGGGGCACTTCTTGCAATTTCTACCAGTGATACGTTTTCATATACCACTGTATATGAAATTGCAAGTTCATTTTGCTTCTCTCTGGTTTCCTTTTCAGGGAAACATAAACAGCCAATCAACTTTTTTATTTATTAAAGCTTTTCTCCCCTGGGGGAAAAATATTGTGACATTGCTTTTCTTTCCCTTTTTTAAAAAAATAACGAACTGCACCAATGTTTGCAAACATAATAAGAGTTGAAGGGACTTCAGGACTTAAAAAGGAGAAGGAAATAATGAAGGAGATACAATGGAATGTTAATTATCATTCTTTTTATTCCTTTTAAATATATATATATATAATATTTGATGAAAAGCAACTAACTAATTGAATGCAACCTGCATCCTTAATAATGTATGTTGAGCAAGAGCAAACTAAAGCAAGTCCAACACAAACAAAGGGAACAACTTATTAGCAAGCCTTGACTTTTTAACAAATTGTTATCTGGTTTGGATCACCATTCCTGAATGGAAACAAAACAAAAGTAATAATTGGAGGAGGAAAAATGAAGAAAGGTCATAGTCCAAACTCAAACAGCTTATTAAAGATTTCAGTAAAAATATGCTTGGTAAAATTGCATTCTCAGAAGTAGGGGCTTAAGATAATTTTTCAATAATACGCAGAGATTTTTGTATTATCGGCTGTAGTAGTTTGTTATTCATCTCTTATTGGGAATTGCCGTTCGAAGAAACTTTAATCTCTGAAACTAGCTTTCCGTGTGCTTCAGTTAGAGAAGACTAAATGATTTAAAGAAGTGCTTTGATACAGAGACTTTCCTTTAGAAAGTTATCTTTGGGGAACTTTTAATGTCTGGGTGATATTTGGGTGGAAAGAAGAGAGGTAATTTAACATACTCTGCTAAATACATGCAGCTGTACTGTGGGATATAACTGCACAAATTAGATAGATAGATAGATAGATAGATAGATAGATAGATAGATAGATAGATAGATAGATAGATAGATCTTTGGTTATTCGGGTTTTCTCCCGCGTAAGATTGGAAGTATCTAGGCAACGTTTCGATGAAGTCTCATTCATCATCTTCAGGCTTCTGTCTTCAGCTCTGTGCTTCTCAGAGTGATGTGAGCTTGCAGCTGCTTCTTCCTTTTAACTGCTAGTGGGGGTGTGACTTGTTTGGGTGGGGGCTTGGCTGTGTTCTGATTGGGTGGGGTGTGTTCTCATTGGTTGAGGATTTGGCTGTGTTCTGATTGGTTGGGGGTTGGCCATGTTCTGATTGGCTGGAGGTGTGTTCTGTTCAGGTGGGGGCTTGGTTGTGCTCAGGTTGGTCTTAGTTACTGGGGGATTTGAGCTGGTGAGCTGTGATCTTGCTGTTTGGCTTCGAGTTCGTGGTCGTGCTGCATCTTCATGGTGGGGGTCAGTTCGCTTCATGTATGGCTCAGAGGGGTTTGAAGTGGGTAGTGATGCAGCTGCAGTGCGGCTTCACTACCCACTTCAAACCCCTCTGATATATATATATATATTCATAGATTTTCATGGGTACAGGTATGTAGGTCGAGGTGTGTTTGGGTCTTTTCCCGTGTAAGATTAAAAGTATCTTGGCAACATTTTGGTGAGGTCCCACTCGCCATCTGCTTGCACTGGCATGAAGCTGAAAGCACCAGCCTGAGGATGGAGAGTGGGACCACGCCGAAACATCGCCAAGATACTCTTAATCTTACAAGGGAAAAGACACACACACACACACACACATATATACACACACACACACACACACACACACACACACACACATGTCAACTTCAAAAGCCGATACAAACGCTATGCCACCACATAAAAACTGAATGCACCAATTATCACATTAAACAAGAGGAAAACCTTCTATGTACATATTCCAACTGTGCTTTCTACAATTTTGTAAACAAAAAATTAAAAGACTCAAGGTCCATCCCACCCCTGAAAGGACCTAAGGTCAAAGACTGCAACGAAGACACCATCAAAGCAAATCTCTTTAACACATTCTTTGGCTCAGTATTTGTAAACAGCAATGGATCAAGCCCAGTACTTCCTAATTGAACCAAAGACAACTACAATGATCTAATACATATCGATTTTACAGAAGACATTGTTGAAAAAGTACTGCACAATATAAAACCATCCCTATCTATTGGACCAGATGGAATATGTGCCTACTTCTTAAAAAAGCTATCCACTGCCATAGCCAAACCTCAAAGCATAATCTTTGAAAAATCTTTCAGGACCAGCTCCTTGCCAAATCTATGGTCACAAGCCACGGTCAACCCCATTTTCAAAAAGGGAGAACCCAGCCTAGTTGAAAATTACAGACCAATCTCCTTATGCTGCATCACCTGTAAAGTCATGGAATCAATTATTAAGCAATCCATTATCCTCCACTTAGAGACAAGCAACCTACTCTCCAATAAACAATTTGGTTTCAGAAAAAAACTATCCTGTAATCTGCAACTCTTACCCTGCAAAAACATATGGACTACACAACTCGATCAGGGCAAAACAATAGACACAATCTACATAGACTTCTGTAAAGTCTTTGATTCAGTGGTGCATGACAAACAACTACTAAAACTAAAATCTTATGGTATCTCTGGACACCTACATAACTGAATTGAAGCATTCCTGTCAAACAGACAACAAATGGTCAAAATTGGGAGTGTCCTATCAAATTCTGTACCTGTCAATAGTGGTGTCCCCCAAGATAGTGTTCTAGGAATCACTCTCTTCATACTCTACATATTAAGAGCAACTGTGTTCTCTTAGCTGATGATGTAAAGCTATTAAACACCACAGACAATACTACTACCCTTCAAAAAGATCTTGACTATGTATCAGAACGGTCAATCAAATGGCAACTTCAAATCTCAACAAATAAATGCTCTGTCTTACATATTGGCAGATAAAATCAGAAAATAAAATACAAGCTAAATAGTCAAGACCTTGTTGAGGATCCAAACTTTGTCAAGGACCTTGGAGTACTCATCTCAAATGATCTAAGTGCTAGAGCCCACTATAACTACATAGCCAAAAAGGCATTAAGAGTTGTTAATCTAATACTATGTAGCTTCTTCTCTGGTAACATAACACTACTAACTACAGCATACAAAACATTTGCTAGACCTATACTCGAATACAGCTCATCAGTCTGGAACCCATATCATGTATCTGATATTAACACAATTGAAAAAGTCCAGAAATATTTCACAAGAAGAGTTCTCCACTCCTCTACTCGTTGCAGAATACCTTATGCCACCAGACTTGAAATTCTAGACCTAGAAAACCTTGAATTACGCCATTTTCGGTCTGATCTAAATATAGTATATAAAATCATACATTGCAATGTCCTACCTGTAAATGAATACTTCAGCTTCAATCATAACAATACAAGAGCAAACAATAGATACAAACTCAAGATTAACCTCACCAAACTTGACTGCAGAAAATTCGACTTCAGCAACAGAGTGGTCAATCTCTGGAATACTCTACCTGACTCTGTGGTTTCTTCCCCAAACTCCAAAAACTTTAACCTTAGACTGTCTACTATTGACCTCACCCCCTTCCTAAGAGGACGGGGAGTGCATAAGTGCACCAATCATGCCTACCGTCCCTGTCCTATTGTTTATTATTTTTCTTATAAGTATCTATCTCATGTATTCAAAACTATATTTATTCTTATACCTGTATCTTGTAAGTGATTGGCAAATCAAATAAATACTAAATCTGCTAAAGAGGGCGTATATCCAAGTTGCTGTATGTTCTTTTATTATGAAAGCCACAGATTGCAGTTTTTTTCCTTCCCTTTTCTCCATGTTTCAGATAATAGGCTATTCTCTAAATCCATCCTTGATTTTCCTAACCATCATTAGCATTGTATTAAATATTTAAAGAAAGCTAGTTTGGTGTAGTGATTAAGGCATGAAGCTAGAAACTGGAAGTGTGTGAGTTCTAGTTCTGGCTTAGACACAAAGCCAGCTGGGTGACTTTGGGCCAGTCCCTCTTTCTCAGCAACAAGAAGGAGACAATGGCAAATGACTTCTGACAAATCTTGCCAATAAACTGCAGGAGAATCCTTGAGGAAGTCACTGAGAATCAGACACGATTGAACAGAAAAAAAAAAGAGTTCAAAGAATCTGAATGTTGAATCATGCCATGACTCAACTTTCAGACAACTTTACCTGGATGACTAAAAATCTTCTGTAGATAGTTAGCATTCACCGTTCCTAGAAGAATGAAATATTTTAGGAAATATTAAACTGGCAGGATATTATATTTCCCCTAAAAGAGAAATAGAAATTTTAAGGGAGACAGAAAATCAGAGCTTCAGCCCCCTGCCCACAGCAGATATTTGGTGTGCATTGAGAAGGACTGAGCCAGCCTGTCTACAAAACAAAAGACCTTCAGCTCCAGGATGATGGGATTAAGATATGACCCTCCAAGGACATAATAGGATTATCTAGCATCAGTGCTCACTGCATTGCAAAATCACCTGGAGCCATTGCATTATCCTCCAGGCTTCAACCAAACTTGATTTAGACAAAAATGATCCCACATGGCCCCATGGGAGTCTGACTACAGCCAATAGGATACATTTCTTGCAGAGGAACAAGAAGTTCAAGGGCAAGGCCCAAGACAGAGTATACATAACCCTCACTCTCCACTCCATGTGGTCAGCTGTACCAGGTCCATGTGCTTGATAGTTCTGCTTCATTAAACCATCTTTCCAACCAGCCTCCATGTTTCCAGTGTCTTCCTCCCCACTTGGAACTAAACCAGATGGATATTTCTTAATATAACACAGGGGTCTTCAAACTTGGCAAGTTTAAGACTTGTGGACTTCAACTCCCAGAATTCCTGAGCTAACATGACTAGAGGAAGAATTCTGGGAGTTGAAGTCCACAAGTCTTAAAGCTGTCACGTTTGAAGACCCCGGACTTAATATAACAATATAACTGTAACACTTCATTGACATATATTGAAAAAAATTGTTTTGCAAACCATAAGATCAGGAACCAACACCTTCAGAAGATTCAAAAACCCATCCAAGGAAAGCTGCACTGGGGTGGGGTGAATGAAAAAAGCAACATCACAGTATTGCAGGAAAGCTTTTCCTGCAAGCGTTGTTACATTGTCTGCAGGTTTGAAAGGGGGGTGGGCAGTGGAGCAATTCAACTGGTTCGGTGAGCATGCCAGTGTGCCAAATGCACACTTCACACATGCACACAGCATTTAGAAAAGACCATTTTAGCTTTAATACTTACCTTCTGCTGCAGGCCCGGTGAGTAAAACAGCTGATGTGTAGCAAATCACTCCGCCGCGCGAATCAGCTCTGCTCAAAAACAAAGAAATAAAGCACAGGAAAAGGGCAGGGGTGGGTAGAGTCAAATGATCACTGGAACTACCAGTTCACAAAAGAACCGGTCTGAACTGGTAGAATCCCACCCCAGGGCGGTGGGTGAGGAACTTGCATTACAGAAATGCAATGAAAATCTTAATCTCTAAAGGATGTCTTTGTATTCACCACTTCCTGAAGAGTTGGTATGTCTGCTTCAAAAAGCTTTACATGCCAGTCTGTAACGCACAAAGGAACTGTGTTTCCCCAGCAATAACAGTGCAATTATGCTATTGGCATTAGAAAAATGTGAGCAGCCAGAGAAAGCATTCGAAAAGCTTATTTCTTGAAGATGCAGCTGCTTTAACAATCCACAAAAGAGCACTTTGGTTTAAATGCTTTGTAAGCCCTACTGATTATTTCCACATGAAGAGAGGCTGTTATTATAATAGCTCAATGGATCCAAAATTAAAGCCTTTTGAGTTGTGGTTATTTTCAAAAGAAGATGTATGTATCAATGAAATTATTATGAACGGAATATGAGAGTCTTCTTCTGATTTCTCTTATTATGCCTGCAGTTTCAATTGTTTTCCAAACTTCAGTAATATCAATTACATCAAAGGGAAAAAGATCAAAAGGCTTTTTTTCCACGAGAAACTCCACCCACAACCAGAAAGTTATTGAAGCCACAGAGCAATAAAAATATGAGAAGAGAAAACAAGACCACCCTCCTTTACCATTTTGAAATAATAAAATACTCTAAACCCCCCACACAATTTGGAATGAAATTAGGAAAAACTTTCATGTCTCAAGGAAATGAGGTAGAAAACCTTAAGTTTCTTTCTCAGGTAAGGAAAACCATAAGGAAACTAGGCCAAAGATTCTGAGATAGATAGATAGATAGATAGATAGATAGATAGATAGATAGATAGATAGATAGATAGATAGATAGATAGATAGATAGATAGATATTAGAGGATAGAGGATAAAGATAGAGATAGATACAGGTGAAATTCAAAAAATTAGAATATCATGCAAAAGTTCATTTATTTCAGTAATACAACTTAAAGATACAACTTAAGATAGTTCAAGCTGTGATGTGTCATAATTGAGATGATTATGGCTTACAGCTCATGAAAACCCCAAATCCACAATCTCAGAAATTTAGAATATTGTGAAAAGGTTCAATATTCTAGGCTCAAAGTGTCCCACTCTAATCAGCTAATTAAGCCATAACACCTGCAAAGGGTTCCTGAGCCTTTAAATGGTCTTTCAGTCTGGTTCAATAGGAATCACAATCATGGGAAAGACTGCTGACCTGACAGTTGTGCAGAAAACCATCATTGACACCCTCCATAAGGAGGGAAAGCCTCAAAAGGTAATTGCAAAAGAAGTTGGATGTTCCCAAAGTGCTATATCAAAGCACATTAATAGAAAGTTATGTGGAAGGGAAAAGTGTGGAAGAAAAAGATGCACAAGCAGCAGGGATGACTGCAGCCTGGAGAGGATTGTCAGGAAAAGGCCATTCAAAAGTGTTGGGGACTTTCACAAGGAGTGGACTGAGGCTGGAGTCAAGAGCCAACACACACAGACGGATCCTGGACATGGGCTTCAAATGTCCTATTCCTCCTGCCAAGCCGCTCCTGAACAACAAACATCAGAAGCGTCTTACCTGGGCTAAAGAAAAACAGAACTGGTCTGTCAGTGGTCCAAAGTCCTCTTTTCTGATGAGAGCAACTTTTGCATCTCATTTGTAAACCAAGGACCCAGATAGAATGGAGAGGCACACACGGCAAGATGCTTAAAGTCCAGTGTGAAGTTTCCACAGTCTGTGTTGATTTGGGGAGCCATGTCATCTGCTGGTGTTGGTCCACTATGCTTCATTAAGTCCAGGGTCAACACAGCCATCTACCAGGAGATTTTGTAGCACTTCATGCTTCTTTCTGCAGACAAGCTTTATTAGGATGCTGACTTCATTTTCCAGCAGGACTTGGCACCTGCCCACACTGCCAAAAGCACCAAACCGTGGTTCAATGACCGCGGGATTACTGTGCTTGATTGGCCAGCAAACTTGCCTGACCTGAATCCCATACAGAATCTATGGGGCATTGCCAAGAGAAAGATGAGAGACATGAGACCGAACAATGCAGATGAGCTGAAGGCTTCTATTGAAGCATCTTGGTCTTCCCTAATACCTCAGCAGTGCCACAGGCTGATAGCTTCCATGCCACGCTGCATTGAAGCAGTAATTGCTGCAAAAGGGGCCCAAACCAAGTACTGAGTACATATGCATGCTCATACTTTTCAGATGTCTGATATTGTTCTATGTACAATCCTTGTTTTATTGATTGCATGTAATATTCTAATTTTCTGAGATTGTGGATTTGGGGTTTTCATGAGCTGTATGCCATAATCATCACAATTATGACAAATCATGGCTTGAACTATCTTGCTTTGTGTGTAATTAGTCTATCTCATATATCAGGTTCACCTTTTAAGTTGCATTACTGAAATAAATAATCTTTTGCACAATATTCTAATTTTTTGAGTTTCACCTGTAGGTAGGTAGGTAGGTAAGTAGATAGATAGATAGATAGATAGATAGATAGATAGATAGATAGATAGATAGATAGATAGATAGATAGATAGATAGATAGATGGATGGATGGCTTGAACTATCTTGCTTTGTGTGTAATTAGTCTATCTCATATATCAGGTTCACCTTTTAAGTTGCATTACTGAAATAAATAATCTTTTGCACAATATTCTAATTTTTTGAGTTTCACCTGTAGGTAGGTAGGTAGGTAGGTAGGTAGATAGATAGATAGATAGATAGATAGATAGATAGATAGATAGATAGATGGATGGATGGATGGATGGATAGATAGATAGATAGATAGATAGATAGATAGATAGATAGATAGATAGATAGATAGATAGATGTAGACATACAGAGAGATAGAGAGATATAGATATCAGAGGTGGTATTCAGCAGGTTCTGACCAGTTCTGGAAAACCGATAGCGGAAATTTTGAGTAGTTCGGAGAACCGGCAAATACCACCTCTGACTGGAGATTTTACAGTATCCTTCCCCTGCCATGCCCACCAAGCCACGCCCAGACCCAGTAGTAAAAAAAAATGAATCGCATCACTAATAGATATAGATATATAGATGTGTATGTTTTGTATATACACATACAAAGCTTATATGCAAGTTATCCTTAAATCTAAGATTTGGTCCATTAACTTTGGTTAGATGATTCCAATTCTCTCTTTTGTTCATCTCCTTATAAAAGAATGGCCTTAATCTTTCACAAACAAATTCTTTAAAACATCCACATCTGCTTTTTCAACCAGACAAATATTCAGCTGCATGAATGAATAGTGGTAGCCTCTGCTTGTGTAGAAACCGAAGTACATTTTTCAAATCCATATCTCTCTGTATTTTAAAAGTTGCCTTTTTCATAGAGATTGTAATTCAACTGGTCCAAAAAACACCCTTCATTTCAAGGATTCCACAATAGATGCTTAGATAACTGGACCTGGATTAAAGATACCCAAATTTAAACAATTACTTGGTTGAAAAAAGGTTTTGTGGGACTTTGGACCTTCTCAGCATTGTTATCAAGAGAAAATAGGATGACCCCCTGTGTATGGTTTTCTCAGAGGAAGAATGTCAGAAACATAATGCAAAATAGTGAGTCTGAATGTAGTGTAGACATAGAAGTTATAGAATAATAGAAATGGAAGGGATCTAGGAGATATTCTAGTCCAACCCCACTCCTTGAGCAGGACATTCAATACAATTTCAGACAAAAAATTTTTTTTGAACACCTCCAGTGATGGAGCATTCTCACCTTCTGAAGGCAAGCTATTTTATTGGTTGATTGTTCTCACCATTAGGAAATTTCTCCTCAGTTCTAAGTTGCTTCTTTCCTTGGTTAGTCCTTTTTGTCTTGCTTTTTGGTGCTTTGTAAATTAGTTTGACCCTCTCACGTTTGTAGCAACCCCTCAAATTTTGAACACTGCTGTCATGTCTCCCCTAGTCCTTCTTTTCTCTAGCCTAGACATTCCCAATTTCTGTACCCAGTTCCTGAGGACATACCCTTATCCTTCAAGGAATCCTGATTTGCCAGCTATCTTAAAACAGCTTAATAAGATATCTTGAACAACCTACAATAATAGTTGACCACATAATTAAACCAATGCATTTCACCAATTCTACCGCCATGCCTTTGGGCTTTTACACATTCTTTATACAGATGCAAATGTTGCATTCTGCATAATACTTTATAGCAATAAAGAAATTACTTTTTCAGAAATGATTCATTGCATTGGGCAAAATGCTAATTTCCTTGCCAGTGAATATACCGATAACTGGCAAAGACATTGAGATTCACAATGAAGGGTTGAACACCTTTAAATGTCATCTGAGTAATTTGAAACACTGAGCAGGGTTTTACATTAAAAATGCTGCCTTGGAAATCTTGTCTGAACACATTATCATAACTCACTGCAATCACTTTTGAAGAAGTCCTGAAAAAATGGGAAACTGCCTAGTATTTACAAGACTACTTTTACCAAACCCTGTGTTCTGGAGTGAAGTGATTGAATTTTCAACCTATCAAGTTTTCTGAAGTTGGATAAGTGAACCTGAAAATGAAGATGAAAATAAGATTGAAAAGAACCAGATTCAAATCTTCAATCAGTCCATGAAACTATAGACTGGATCTCTTAAATCCTTAGTTCTTCCTTATTGATCCTAAAATGCCTCATTATAATTCGTCTGAATCTTTTTCATTCAGTTAAGTTGGAGGTCTTGACCAAATCAGAACATGGATTAACTCACTCACCAAGTTATTACATTGTTTGATCTCAGATACTAAGCCATGCACTAATCATAAATACTTTATCATGTACTTCACAACAAGTAGTACAAACAGTCCTTGACTTACAACAGTTCATTTAGTGACCATTCAAAGTTAAAACCGACTGAAAAAATGATGTATGACAATT
The DNA here is from genome assembly GCF_049901735.1 of Notechis scutatus. Classification (NCBI taxonomy): domain Eukaryota; kingdom Metazoa; phylum Chordata; class Lepidosauria; order Squamata; family Elapidae; genus Notechis; species Notechis scutatus. Next base: position 107,517,922 of record NC_142013.1, read on the forward strand.
TTTCACACTTACGGCTGTGGCAGCCTTCTCATGTGCTCAAAATTCAGATGCTTGACTCATATTTATGACAGTTGCAGTGTCACAGGGTCATAGGATCTTCTTTTGTGACCTTCTGAAAAGCAATTCATGTAACAACTGTGTTACTAACTTAACACCTGCAGTGATTCATTTAACAACAGTGGCAAGAAAGGTAATAAAACTCACTTAACAACGGTCTCACTTAGCAACTGAGTTTGGGCTCAGTTGTTGTCGTTGGCTACCTGTATTTTACAGTTCTGGATAAATTGACACATGCATAAACTCTATTTTCTTTCCAAGTCATAATACAAAGCTAACAATCTGTTTTTTTGTTGTTGTAGCTCACACATTTCATTGGATTATTGTACTTCATCCTACCAGGGATAGCAGTGTAATTCATTTTAGACTTCTTTCTTATCCCTAAGATCTAGAAGACAACTCAGGCCTGGCTGTATTTGATTGGGAGACCATAAGAGATTATGGGGCTGTAAGTAAGTCTAGGAAATGAAACGATTGTTTAAAAAACATCTGTCGAAAGAAGGCTGCAGTAAACTATTTCCATTCTGTTTCAAGGAAATTTTCTTGGTCGTGTTTATGACATCAGCTAGAATTAAACACAACTTGGGGAGTTTATGATGGCTCGACAAAATTTCTGAAAGTGATGTAATATTTTTAAATATTTGGCAATATTTAAAAACAATTTGCAATATATTAACATGATTTGCAATATTTTTAAATATTTTTAAATAATGGAGAAGGAGAAGAAGAAAGAGAAGGAGAATACTTTTTTGTGTGCATGTGTATCCAATATGATCAAGCATTCTCCATCCTCATGATGACAGATTACGTCTTCCAGATGGTTTACACTTCAAGCAGAAAGCAGCCTGAACAAGTAAAAATGGCATGCGATGATCCCAAAGCATAAAAAATAATGAAATATTATGTCTGTGCCTTGTATCATAGTCAGCCATATGCCTGACAGCTTTGCAGGGCCTTCCTGGATGGCTACTGCATGTCCTTTGCATCTTAATCGCCTGCAAGTGGAGAGAAACCAAAACTTCCATAACACAAGGACATTCAATTCATCATCGATTTCTATTGTTTCAGAAGCTTTCTCTTTATACTTTCTCACATTCATAGTACATTTGCTAATAACTTGCTGATGAGCAAAAATGGGATATACAGAATTATTATTATTATTATTTTACAGGATAAAACTTCACTGTGTTTGGCAGACTTTTGTTCATTGTCAGTAGTTCTTACACTCTATCACTCAGGATTCTGCCAAAGACCAACCCAACAACACTTAAGAGAATGTATTCTGAACATGTAAAAGTTTGATTGATTGCCTCTTTCTAATTAATGGATGGTATATGCAGATTCACTAAAGGAGAACCTGTGATTAAAATCATTCTTAAACAAAGCAAAGTGGCAATATTTCATTTAGAAGAGAGAAGATGGACAAGCAAAAGTGGTGAAGTCTGAAATCTATAGTTGTGTTACAAAACATTTTGTCCTGCCCTTAAGAATTCAAGCAAGCATGAAATAAAGAAAGATGGATAAACAGTAATTTTGGCAGGTTTCACTTCTTACAGGAACTTCAGCTTTTTCCCCCCATTTTTTTCATAAATAGTAGAGAAAATAAGCAATAGACAGATCTACCTGCCTACTCAGAGATTTTCCAGAACGTTGCTCTTATGTAATTAAACTAACCACGGATGATTCAGTTCAGGATCTTATTTGGTGTTTTAGAAAAATACTTTGACTTTGATTGAATCAAATAATATGAAGAACTTTCAACATTAATATTTTTTAAAAATCTTTAATGAGCAATCAGAATTTTATTATTTGCAGTGCTATGGATGGTTTAGTATTCATTTAAGTACTCCTCATTAAACACTACCAAATACTTCACTAGTGCATCATAATTGGAAGATTGTTGATGTACTTTTCTATCCAATGACAATGGAAACATGTCAGTTGCTTCAGTTAGCTTCACTGCTCTTCTTCCATAACCAAGACATTTTTGGAAACATGCCAACAGGATAGCAAGTTCTTAAGCATAATGTATTTCTCCAGCAACATAACAGATGGAAAGTTTCTTGAATTGCTCAGGTTACCTTTTAAGGATCTTACTTCATCTCTTATAGCCACTTATTTTGTCTAAAATGGTAGAGCTTGGAATTCAGGCAGATCCGAGACATATCCCCAATTGTGAAGCACTGTGAACTAAAACTTGTTTAAGGAACTAAATTGGGGTGAATTCTTTTTTCCTGGCAGATTCTTTATCTTTAAGAGCTAGGTGGGAGGAAGATGTGCCATATAAGTGTGATGTGTTGGGAGGTAGAGGAGGCAAATGATTAAACTTATGTCATTACATTATATGGCCATTTCTCTTCTTATATATTTATTTATTTTATTTATTTTGATTTGTCAATCACTTACAAGATAATAGGCATAAGTATATACATAGTTATGAATACATGAAATGGGTACATATAAGAAAAATAAAAGAAACAATAGGACAGGGACGGTAGGTACATTGGTGCGCTTATAGCACGCCCCCTACAGACTTCTTAGGAAAGGGGTGAGGTCAATAGTAGACAGTCTAAGGTTAAAGTTTTTGGGGTTTGGGGAAGAAACCACAGAGTCAGGTAGAGTATTCCAAACATTGACCACTCTGTTGCTGAAGTCGTATTTCCTGCAATCAAGTTTGGTGCGGTTAACCTTGAGTTTGTATCTATGGTGGGCTCTTGTGTTGTTATGGTTGAAGCTGAAGTACTCATTGACAGGTAAGTCGTTGCAATGTATGATTTTATATACCATACTTAGATCAGACCGAAAACGGCATAATTCAAGGTTTTCTAGGTCTAGAATTTCAAGTCTGGTGGCATAAGGTATTCTACAATAAGTAGAGGAGTGGAGAACTCTTCTTGTGAAATATTTCTGGACTTTCTCAACTGTGCTAATATCAGATATGTAATGTGGGTTCCAGACTGATGAGCTGTATTCGAGCATTGGTCTAGCAAATGTTTTGTATGCTCTAGTTAGTAGTGTAATATTACCAGAGAAAAAGCTACGTAGGATTAGATTAACAACTCTACGTAGGATTAGATTAACAACTATGTAGTTACAGTGGGCTCTAGCACTTAGATCATTAGAGATGAGTACTCCAAGATCCTTGACAGAGCTTGGATCCTCAACAAGGTCTTGACTATTCAGCTTGTATTTTATTTTCTGATTTTTTTGCCAATATGTAAGACAGAGCATTTATTTGTTGAGATTTGAAGTTGCCATTTGTTTGACCATTCTGATACATAGTCAAGGTCTTTTTGAAGGGTAGCAGTATTGACTGTGGTGTTGAATAGTTTTACATCATCAGCGAAGAGAACACAGTTTCTCTTAATATGATCACAGAGGTCATTTATGTAGAATATGAAGAGAGTTGGTCCTAGAACACTGCCTTGGGGGGACACCATTATTGACAGGTATAGAATTTGATAGGATGCTCCCAATTTTGACCATTTGTTGTCTGTTTGACAGGAATGCTTCTATCCAGTTATGCAGTTGTCAGAGACACTCCAGACTAAAGACAATGTTTCTGACTTAATTCCATTGGTACATATGGTTTCTCTCTCCTCCCCTCTGTCCCACCCCTGCCCTCCCCTGCCTTCCCATCTCCTCCCCACCTTCCCTTCTCCTCCTTACTCTTCTTCTTCTCCTCCCCTCCCCTCCTCTCTCTTCCCCCTCCTTTCTTCTCCTCTCCTCTCCTCTCATTTTCAAAAAGAGTAAGAGTTGTAGAAATTTATCTATAGAATTAATCTAAAAAAAATCACTCATTAATTCATTCATGTTAGTTTACCATTATCAAAAGCAATTATGCCAGGTTTGTTTATATTGAACTACTCTGATTTTATTTAATACCAATTGACACAGAAAATATCCAGTGACTTCTTGGACTGTCTTGTCATGATTCATTTGTGGTTTAGTTTTTAAACAAACTGTTGCCATTATTACTTCTTTGCCATTAGAATCAATAATATAGAATTAAGGACAAGTAATGTTACTCGGTATCAGAATAGCCTCTGAAAGGATAATGCAGAAGACTTAACAAGCATTGACAGCAATATTTGACAGCTGCCAGGACTATGCCTGACAAGAAGTAAAATATAATTCATGTTCTAGGGTAAATGATCATACATGATTGGGCTGGAGATGAATAAAATGTATGGCTGACCTTTAATATTGCCTTACTTCCCTCTTCTCAAAGTTCCTTTGTTAGAGGAGCCATGGTGGTGCAGTAGTTAGAATGCAGTATTGCAGGCTGACTCTGATGACTGCCAGGAGTTCAAGCCTGACCAACTCAGCCTTCCATCAAAATGTTAGTCAACATAAAATGAGATTTCAATGTATTATATCTCCAGTACCCCCCAAAAAATAGATACATTTCTTTTGGATTCCTAAAAAATGGCTCAACATGAACTAGCAATAGCAACAGCACTTATATACTGCTTTATAGTGCTTTACAGCCCTCTCTAAGCAACTTACAGTGTCAGCATATTGCTCAAGGTTGACTTATCTTTCCATCCTTCGAAGGTCAGTAAAATGAAGACCCAGATTGTTGGGGGTAATAGGCTGACTCTGTAAACTTCTTAGAGAGGGCTATAAAGCATTTTAAAGCAGTATATAAGTCTAGGTGCTATTCATGTTAAGCAGTTTTTTAGGAATCAAAAAGAAATTTGACTTTTTTTAGTTTGGAGGGGTACTGGGGAAATAATACATGGAAATCTCAATTCATGTTGATGAAAGATAGAAAAGGGAAATGAACAAATAAATTAGAAGGCAACAATGAGTGAACTGTCTGAAAATAATTGGCATTATATATCTCACTGTTACATCAGAACGTGACAACATACTGGTCTGCATTAGTTAACCAAGCTAAGTTATTGCCTACCCATCTTACATAAGATGGGTAAGCAATAAGCAATATCAAAAGGATAGAAAGATTCCTTAATTTCTGTTGCTCTATGTTAAACTACTTGGTATAAGCACCATGATTGGCAAGGTCACTGGAAACAGAAGGAGAGAGAAGAGAATGAACAGGTGAATCGATAGGTTTAAAGAGATCCCTTGAACATTCTTGAAAGAGCTATGGATCAAGGGCATAGATTGAGATGGCCCATAATTGCCATATGGTTTCTCTCACTGGCCCCTAACTTAATTAAGCTATGTCTTTAGACCATCTATGCTGGCTCCAAGTGTCCAAAAGAGTTTTGTAGCATTTTTTGTGCCTATCAAGAAAATATAAGAAGGATTGAACATGAATGTCCCAAAGATACTTTTTTTCCAAAACGCAACTTGACTTCCTTGGGTTTTTTTCCTTTGAAAATGTTTCACTTCTCATCCAAGAATTTCAATTAGAACTGAAGAATGCTTTGGTGAGAACCAAATGTTCTCAAAGTAAAAAAAATAAAATAAAACCAAGAAAGTCCAGTTGCCAATCAAAATGTACATTTTGGACAACCATGACCTGAATGATTGAGAATCTCCCTAGATGATTGAATGTGAAACTTCATAAGCCAAAAAATAGAGTGATCTCTAAGTCTCTAAGTTTTTGTGGACATTTTATGAAATGTTCTGAAAGGAAAACTACATAATTTAATTTACTGGTTGCCATTATGTAGCATGAGGTAGTGTTGTTATTATTAGATTAACAAATCTGGTGGTGTTTTTTGTTTTTTGTATGTTTTGACATGCCACTTTATGAATGGCTTTATTTACTGTATTTTTCAGGCTGCCAATGCATTAAAAATAGGCATGTGAGGGCAACTACTTTGCAAAGGTGAAGTTCTGCCTTTATTTGGAAGAGAAGAAACAAGAAAACAATCCAGTTTGGTCAAAAAGAGCCATGACAGCAGAAGTGCTATCCTAGATAGAGGGCAAAGATAGCCACATAGTGATTAAAGGAAGAAAACAGGCAAAAGGCCAAGACCTCATCTTGAAGAATTGTGAAATGACATCTCACTCCCACACACCAATGCAACCCCAAAGGCTGTTAGAAATGCTGTGAATTTTCTGCTAAAATCTACTTTTCTTTTTTTATCCCTCATTCCCTCCAGGATGATGCTTTAAAAGGCATCTTGTGCTGTTCTGCCTTCTGCTTGTTTGTTTTAATTGTTAGATGCTCTTTTTAGATTAAGGTAACCAGGGTTTAAAAGATACTAATGAATTAAATATTGGGCCCAGGTGCTGAATGCATTGCCGGTTTGCAGTTTCTATTCTCCTGACCACTAGACACATTAGCAATAGCTATAGTAAATAAAGGATGCTGGCTTTGTTCCTCTCTTTGTCTCTGCTCTGAAAAAAAAAAAAAAAAAGATCTATTGGGCTCTTCTCTTTTTTAGCCTGTTCCCAAAGGAAAGAATAGAGGGCTTCCAATTTTTTCTTTTTTTCCTCCCACGGTCTGGAAACCCTGAAATACAGGCTTCCCTCCAGCTTTCTAAATAGCAATAACATTTAGACTTATACACTGCTTATACAGTGCTTTCCATTCCTCTCTTAGTGGTTTAGAATCAGCATATTTCCCCCAACAATCTGGGTCCTCATTTTACCCACCTTGGAAGGATGGAAGGCTGAGTCAACCTTGAGCCTGCCAAATTGCAGTCAGCTAGCAGTCAGCAGAAGTAGCCTGCAATACTGCACTCTAACCACTGCACCACCATGGCTCTTAAATAAACTGAACCTGTCTCTATGTCCTTCGAGCCTCTTCATAGTCCTTGTTCTGTTCTCACTCTATATACACTACAGTAGCTCAGCTAGATGATGGCTAGTAGATATTGGATGTAGCTATCTTGATGGTCACTGAATCATAACAGAGAAATAAAGGAAAAGCCAGAATTGTTGCACCCTAGATATGCCTCAAGGGTTGCCCTGCAAATCTGGTAAGTTTAACCAAATGCAGACCCCAATGAATGAACCCTAGGATTGTCAATGAAGATTCTCAGTCTTCCAGATCATGGTGGTCCCAAAAGTGCTTTTTCAAAAGGCAACTGGACTATTTGTGTTTTTTTCTCTTGAAATTGTTTCATTTCTCATTAAGAAGAATTTTCAGGTCTGACTGAATGGTGGGGAATGGAAGGACTTAAATCTCGAGCTGTGATGGCTCAGTGGTTAGAATGCAGTCCTGCAGGCTACTTCTGCTGACAGCTGTCTGCCTGCAATTTGGCAGATTGAATCTCACCAGGCTGAAGGTTGATTCAGCCTTTCAGCCTTTCATTCTTCCAAGGTCGGTAAAATGAGGACTCAGATTGTTGGGGGCAAGAGGCTGACTCTGTAAGCTACTTAGAGAGGGCTGTAAAAGCACCATGAAGCAGTATATAAGTCTAAGTGCTATTGCTATTCCCCAATGTCTAGGGAGATTCTTCTTGGATGAGAAATGAAATGTCTTCACAGAAAAAACTAGAAAGTCCAGTTGCTTCTTGAAAAAGTACCTTTTGGATTTCCATTCCCCACCATCAGAACTGAAGATGCTTCTTGGATGAGAAATGAAACATCTTCAAGTGACAAAACACAGAAAGTCCACTTGCCTTTTCAGGAAAAAAACAACAGACTTTGGGAAAGCCGTAGGGTTCTTACTGAGGTTACCCAGCATTGTCCCATCACTAAAAGCAAAAAAAAATGTCTAGTGTGGGGTGACTGTTTGCTGTAAATTAAAACAAACAAAAGGAAAGAGCAGAACAAACACAAATTTTAAATATGTTTACCTCTCTATATCATTTTTAGGCATCTGGTTCTGTTTGTTTTCCTTCCAGCATGAAATATATTTTATTTTATTTATCTGGACATTTAAACTATTGTTATTACAGTTTGTCACACAGCCAGCCAGAAGTTTAGATTGGCTCTGATACTTTTATCCACCTGGCAAGTCTTTCCCAAGGACCTGAGATAGCTAGATGATGTTGTTTGCTGTTATTAAGGTATCACTGCAAGATATAAACTGGTCCAAGAATAGCTGCCTTATGCAATTAACTGATAGGGATTTTGTCAATGTCAATAGTGTTCAAATAGTGCTTCAGATGAAAGAGGGGTCAAAGAGTCCAACTATGTCAAAATTGAACAGCCCTCTCTCAATAGAGTGGAAGGGATACAACATCACCTATCTCTAGTCTACAACACAGTCCTTTCAACAGTTCCAAGTAGGCTCCACACCCATTTGCACCACTCAGGTGACCCCGAGGACACAGACAAACTTCTAAGTGGCCTCAATGACTCTCAAAAAGGTTACAAATGACCGGATGTTTGCATAAATATAAATCCTTCCATTCCCCATCATCCTGTCAGAGCTGAAGAAGCTTTTTGGATGAGAAGCTAAATGTCTTCAAAGAAAAGCAAAGAATGTCCAATTGCCCCTTGAAAAAGCACCTTTGGGACAACTATGACCTGGATGACTGAGAATCTCCATAGACATTAAGTGCTTCAGATATTTTGAGATGGAAACCAAGAGGCCTATCAATATTGGTACTATTTTTTGCTTTCTTTTGTCACCATTATTCTGTTTCTATTTGTGTAGCTCTTTATTTTGATGTTTTTCTCTAGTTTTCTTCTCTTCTAATTGTGCTGTCTCTGAATATTGCCACGTCCATTATCCAGACTTTTTGGGTCTTCCTTACCCATAATTGCTAAGTCTGAAGTGTTGTGTGGCAAGTGCTTGTCTATTTGAATTCTAAAATCCCAGGGCATTTTGTTTTTGCTTCTTCTTTTTCTGTTACTTCGACTATACCATTATTAATCCTTGGTTTTAGTTTTCTCATTTGATTTATTTTAGTATATTCTGAGTTAAATGTGGAATAAAGCCATTCTGATTTTGGCTGAAAACTTTAGACAATCACTAGATGGCAGCAAATTATTTGGATAAATAAATACATGCTACCTGTCATGTAGCCCTAAGCAACACTGAAGTCTTAGAGATCAGAACTTCGGTGGAATGGATTTGTAATATGTTCCTTCACATTTGCCTTTAGTTAACTATTTGCTTAGTATAATGAGCTAATATTAATTGGATTTTCCATTCTTCATTTAATAGTATCACCTGTGAATGATGATCACCAGAGCCTACACTAAGAGCTAGGATCAATAACTAAGATTATTAGCCAAGCCTAATAGAAGATATATTCTAATTAATATATCCTTCCCCTGGTAGTTCTTCTACTTGCTTTTGTCTGTTCATTACTCTCAGCCAATAGATAATAAACTTCCATGCATCTTGTCTTTTTTTCTCTCTCTCTCTTTCTTTCCTTGTGAAATATGGGGTTTGTTGGGTCCAAACAGAGAGGCAAGGAAATAAATGATAAGGAACCAAAAAGAGGACTTCATGTTAGACTACACAACTCCCTGCGGCCAATTCATTACAGCCAACTTGCCATGGCCAACTCACCATGGGCAATCTGCTGCAGGACAACTTGCCATGGCACAATTTAACAATTCAATTTAATTATTTAAAATAAAATAAAAAATTGCCATTCAGATTTCATTCTGTCCTTTTGCACCTTTTCTTTGATGATTCTATTCAACCATTTCTTTGATATTAGTGTAACTCTTCTCACAGAGAGTTGTTCTGCAGGGAGTTGGCTGTGGTGAGTTGGCTTTAGCTAATTGTCATAGACCCGACTTCATGATAATGAGAATTAGTGAAAACAGAGGAGGAGGAGGAGGAGGAGGAGGATGAGGAGGAGGATGAGGAGGAGGAGGAGGAGGAGGAGGAGGAGGAGGAGGAGGAGGAAGAAGAAGAAGAAGAAGAAGAAGAAGAAGGAGAAGGAGAAGGAGAAGGAGAAGGAGAAGGAGAAGGAGAAGGAGAAGAAGAAGAAGAAGAAGAAGAAGAAGAAGAAGAAGAAGAAGAAATTTTACAATAGCATGAATATTGTTATCAGACTATTTTATATAAACTTTAAAATGCTCTTCTCAAATATATCTCAAAGTCACATTCATAGGAATCCAGAAATGTCTATCTGTGCTTGTTAACAAACCACGCACATGGTTAAAAGTACATCTGAATCCATTTGAATTTGCCTTTTTGCTAAGATTATTCAAGCATTTTCTGTCACGAATAAAAGCAAACTGCTGCCTTTGTCCATATGGATTATTCTTTAATAATCAGAGTGTTGTGAAAGTTGATCATCCATTTGGTGTTAAGAGGCTGCCTGTGGAGAGGATTTTCAACCCCCCCACCCCACCCCACATATTATTTTTATACCTGGCAAAGTATTTATGGTTAAGTTTCTTCATCATGCTATCATGTCAAGATTAATGGAAAATTTTACTGTAATATTTTACATTTCATTCTTGTAACTTAGTTAGCAAGGCTCCCCCCCCCCCAATAAAACAGAGAGATTTCACAGTAAAAAAATGACCACATATTTAGTACAGTGCCAACCCTCACCAAATTTAGGCAGAAGTCTTGCCGTTTAAGATTTTTTTTTTTTTTTTAAAAAAAAGAGTATATTCATCTAGGGAAGGTAACTGATAATGCCTTTTATCCTGCTATAGCTAAGTGATGTTAACTTCTCTGTTTCCCAATCTACCTTGTTATCTTTCTATGTTTAGTTTGATGAAAGGACTATAATTGACAGGATAGCAGTGTTCCAATATCTTAGGGATTGCCCCAAAGAAGAGGGAGTCAAGCTATTCTCCAAAGCACCTGAAGGCAGGACAAGAAACAATGTGAGTTGCGTGGCTTACGGGGTGGGGGGGGAGGAAAGGGCCCTGATTCCCTTCATTAGCTGCAGCTGGGAACACAGTGTTTAAAAAGGGAAGCTGCGCACAGCAAAGTTGTTGGGAGCAATTCATGAATTATCTGATATCGTTGAGGCTTATCTGGGTTCCTGGCATCTTCCCAACTCTGTGTGTTTTGCTGGGCTTTCAAGTCTGCAATTTCTTCTCCTGCCCGGTCAAGTTAATTACTGAAGCGTGGTTTGTATGGATTTTTATTTACAGTTTGTATGTACTTTGTTTTCAGACTGAATTTTCTCCACTTAAAGACTCTTCTTGGAAGAGTTTTTTTTTTCTCCAGCAGAATGTAACCTGGGCATTGGGGGGAAAATTGGAGGTACTAAAGGGACACTTCTTGTTTATTTAACTGTGTTGCCTTGTGCCATGCCCTGGGTCATCACATCCCCAATGTGAGTGATGTTGAGCTGGCCATGCCCACCTTGGCCATGCCCATCACCCCCCTCACACACACACACAAGGTCAAACACAACCCTGATGCAGCCCTCAATGGAATAGAGTTTGACACCGCTGGCTTACGGGGGCAAAAATTAAACACATTGTAAATGCATGTTATTAAGAATTTCCACAATACTTCCTTACTGTGTTCCACTTTATTTCATCTCTTGCTTTACGTCTTCATGCAACACAAACACTCTGTCTCTCCATCTCTCTCTCTCTGTTCTGACCCAACCCTGATACCAGCAAGAAAATCTCAAACAAACGCAGTAACTCAAACCTTCACAGCTTTAATCTACAAATAAACTTTTTTGTAGCTAAAAGATGGCTTGCAGCCAATTAGCCTAACCAGAAAAGCCTTGGCAGAATTCTTCAGATAAGCCAGAGTCTCTACACACAATGCTGGGTTCTTCAAACGTTTTTGATTTCTGCAAAAGCAAAAACCCTTTGAAACCAGGCTTATATTCCCTGAAGGGAGGGGCCATTACGTTGCATTCTTACTCCCAAATCGCCTGTGCTGCTCCAGTTGTTCTCTTCTACTAATCATCCTGCGCTCACTCGCACTTAGCACAGTCTCCTCAGGAACCTTCTCTTCACTGCTGCTGGCTAACCACAAGACTCTCCCCCTCCCTCCCTCCCTCCCTCCCTCTCTCTCTATCACACATAGACACACATAACTCCCAGAGGGCCCTGACCCCATCTCTGTATTGGATGCAGGACCTTGATCCAAGTCCTCCGCAGACTCCTGGACTGGCCCATATTCCTCCCCACTGTTCGACTCTGCTGCCATCTCCACAGACTGCCGATGGTCCACAACACCCCCTCAGATGTCTTTGGTCACGTTAACCAATCCAGTCCATCCCCTTTGGTCTCAGCAGATCTTTGTTGCCATGAACTTGACTCTCACATTGATTCTGGACAATGTTTTGTCTATTCGGTTAAGGCACCACATTTCAATACCTTCTGACTTCCCCCATCCCCTCAAGAATGGCAACCAAGAAACAAAATGAAAGTAAGCATGGCCAAAATCATTTTGAGTGTTGACGCCAACAGTACTCTTATATGAAAACTGTCAGCCATGAAAGCCATTTTTTTTTTTATTAGCCATATATTTTCTTAGAAGCTTGGAGGCTGCCACAGTTAGTGCCTGTGGATTTGGGAGGGGAGAGTTCTTAGTGAGTAGTAGATTAGACTTAACAACTTTCTTCTCAAAAGTCAAGGACATGTCAGACTGCACCTGGATGGAATTGGTGAAGGTTTGGATTTGGATAGAACAACATTTGATTGGGCCATGTGATGGACTGATTGGTGCAGGGGATGGATCTTTGATTTTCAGTTGGAGAAGGGAAAACCCGGAAGTTTTCAGATTTGTGTTTTCTCAGATGTGCCAATGTGACTTCTTTAACAAATTCTTACCTGGATGGACTTTGTCTCTGAGTGCTGAATTGAAATGGGAAGTTTCTTTGGAATGCTGACAAAACCTATCAAAACGGGATCTACCATGCTGAAATTACATATCAACCTGGTTCCTTCCCCAGCAAATTGCTCCTTTCAAACCTCTCAAAGGAAGTTATGCTTCTTGCAATAAAGCCTGCGACCACTTTGTACCTCCTGCTAATTTTCTTGTTTTCGACCTCAGCTTCTGTTCCTCCCCTGGGACCTAAGAAACAAGTCCTTTCCCAAATCGCAGGGATTAATTAGGGGCAAAAGATAGCACGAGAAATTATCAAGCTAGTTAAAAAGAGAAGAAGGGGAACATAGAACTTGTTCCATAATTAGAGAGAGTCTAAATGTGAAGCACAACAATGAATCAATTCTCCATTCAGTGCCATAGTTCAATGGAATAAGCCAACCATTAATAGGACACACAATAATAATCCACAGAAGAATAATTCTCTGTGCATTTGCAAAGTGTGTGCACAACTGCAAATAATAGTATGATAATGACACAGTTCCCAGGAAAGCAAAATACTTAGGAGTCTAGTACTAATGATATCTTTCACTTGAAGTCCTTAGTATGGAAATATTCATGCCTTCTTCAATTGTAGCTTCCAATGCATTGCATTTATCAAACCTTCCTTTTTCGCAGACTATGAAACAGTACATATTCACAGCTTCTTCAACTCTTGTGGCGTTCTTGAGAGGTGAGACATCTAGTGGCGTAGCTAAACTATAAATTTCTTCAACTTTGTATATGAAATATTTTCAAAAACTGGAAGATTTGTGACTAAGAAATTACTTTTGCAGCCCCTGAATTGGTATGGGATACAACTGAAACAAAAAAGCCAGTTTGGCTTAATTTGTACGAACAAGCCAAACCTTATTTCACTGGTTTTATACTTCTCTATTCTAACCAGTGGGGGTTTGGACCAGTTCTACTGAACTGGTAGTAAAAAAAAAGCTGACAATCAACTGAGAGGAGGGGAAAAAATCCTCCTATCATCTCAGAGGAAAAAGACGAGAAAAGTGTAGGATTGGTCCGCTCACCTGCCCCTGAGCTTTTCTCTTCTTTTTTTAAAATTTTTTATTGGTTTTTAAAACAAACATAAACAAACAAAACATAAAAACATCAAGTCATCTTCCATATATATACATACAGTGTGCCGGTTGATTTACAAATTGTTTTGTGCTTCCATTTCATAGTCTTCAATTATAATTACACTGTATATAATCTCGTATTTTCAATCAATATATTAAATACATTAATATCATTATTCATCAATCATTTGACTATACTTTTATTCATTCATGTTTTACAAAATGATCATATTTTACTTAATTTGTTTTATGACAATTCATATTATCATCCCAGATCTATCCTAGAATCATTTTGTAGATATAATAAGAAAAGAATAGATCTTTATATATTTATTATTTTCTAAAAGTCTACATATTTCATTACTATAGTTTATTGTCTAACCATTGATAGAATAGATCCCAAATTTTATAAAATTGTTTATCATCTTGTTCTCTAATTTCAAATATCAATCTACTCACTTCAGCACATTCCAATATTTTCTTAATGATTTCCTCCTGTGATGGTATTTTCTCATTTTTCCAATATTTAGCAAATACAATCCTAGCCGCTGTTAATACATTTACAATCAGATATTTCAAGTCTTTACTATATACTTCAGGTAAAATTCCCAATAAAAATATCTCTGGTTTCAAATCTATATGTTTTTTTGTCATTTTTTCCAACCACGTGTGGATTTTAGTCCAGTATTTTTTAGCATCCGCACAAGTCCACCACATATGGTAATATGAGCCAGGTGTCTGATGACATTTCCAACATTTTTCGGATTTATTCTTGAACATTCTTGCTATTCTTGTCGGGGGGAAATGCCACCTGTAAAACATCTTACACAAATTTTCTTTATATGCTGTTGACATTGTCATTTTATAATTTTGAGACCACGATTTTTGCCATTTCTCTAAATCAATCCCATATCCAAAATTCTTCCCCCAAGCAATCATTGTTTCTTTAACTTGTTCTTCTTCTAGTTTAATTTCTAATAAATATCCATACAATTTTTAATCACCTTTTCATCAGTACCTGTCAAAATCTTACCTAAGTCAGTCAGTTTATCATAGAAACCTTCTGTTTTAGAATTTTTATCATATCTTGAATGTATTTGCACATGTGAAAACCAATTCATCTTTATACCTTGTTCCTCTAGTTTTTGTATAGATTTAAGTTCACCCTTTTCATTCAATATTTCACCATATCTAACTGTTTGTTCCTTTTTGTATATTATAGGATAAGAAAATGCTTCAATAGTCGATAGCCAGACTGGAATTTTCAAATAACATTGTCTTTTAATTTTCTCCCAGTTTAACCACAAAGACTCCCATATATAATGTCTTATAAAATACCCCTGTGTTTTAGTTCCTTGATACTATAAAAAAGCATGCCACCCCAACAACAGATCATGTCCTTCTAATATCAACAATCTAGTATTTCTTAACGTTATCTATTCCTTAACCCACATCAAATTAGTAGCTTGGTAATACAACTCCCAATTAGGCAAACCAAATCCTCCTCTTATTCTAGCATCTTGCAAAAGTTTTAACTTTATTCTCGCTTTCTTACCTTGCCATATATATTTCAACACAATTTTATTTAAATCTTCAAAGTAGTCTTTTCCAAGCCTAATTGGAATTGTTTGAAACAAATATAAAATTCTGGGTAATATATTCATCTTGATTGTTGATATTCTCCCTATTAATGACAGTTGTAAATTTTCCCATTTCACCAAATCTAGCGCTATCTGCTGTTTAAGTTTGATATAATTATTCTCTTTTAGTGTACTGCATCTTGCTGTCAAGTATATCCCCAAGTACTTGATCTTATTCGTGACCTGAATTTTCAATAGGTCTGCCAATGCTTCCTTTTGTCTTGATAGCATATTCTTTGTCAAGATCTTTGTCTTATCTTTATTTATTTTCAAACCAGCCACTTTTCCATATGTCTCTATCTTTTCTATCAATTTTGATGCTGTTTCTAGTGGGTCTTCTAAGATGAAAACCAGATCATCTGCAAATGCTTGCAACTTAAATTCTTCCTTTTTAATTTTCATCCCTTTTATATTCTTTTCATCTCTAATATTTCTATTTAGCACTTCCAAAGTTAACACAAACAACAGATAGTGGGCACCCTTGTCTTGTTCCTTTTCTTATATTGATAGAGTCTGTCAGTTCTCCCTCTATCATTACCTTTGCCGTTTGCTTATGATATATAGCTTCTATTGCTTGAATAAATTTCCTTGCGAAACCCATCTGTTCCAGCAGTAATAATATGAATCGCCAATTCACATTATCAAATTCCTTCTGTGCATCTAGAAATATCAGAGCCATTTGTTTTTC
Source organism: Notechis scutatus (assembly GCF_049901735.1). Classification (NCBI taxonomy): domain Eukaryota; kingdom Metazoa; phylum Chordata; class Lepidosauria; order Squamata; family Elapidae; genus Notechis; species Notechis scutatus. The sequence goes on from NC_142013.1 coordinate 107,534,026, forward strand.
AGGATGTGCCTCGTAGTATTCCAAACTGTCCAAGATTACTCTCATATTGTCTTTAATTTGTCCCTTTGGCAGAAATCCATTTTGATCAGGATGGATAAAATTATTTAAGTATTTTTTAAGTCTTTCTGCCAATATTGAAACAAAAATTTTATAATCTGCGTTTAGTAGGGAAATAGGTCTATAGTTCTTGATTTGTAATGGATTGGTCTCCTCTTTTGGAACAAGTGTGATATAAGCTTCTGACCATGATTTATGTATCCTCTTCTTTAACATAACTTCATTCATAACTTCTAGCAGTGGAAAGTTCAATGATTCTTGTAATGCTTTATAAAATTCTGCCGGAAGTCCATCTGGTGCCTTTCCATTATTTTGCTTCTTGAGTGCTTCAGTTAACTCCATCATTGTTATATTGCTTTCTAACATTGTTTCAATCTCTTTAGGTATCTGGGGTAAATTAGCATTCTGTAAATACTGTTTAACTCTTTCCTCATCAATATCCTCTTGTGTGTATAGTTTCCCATAATAGTCTCGAATGATTTCCTTCTTCTCTTTACTACCATAGCAAACTTGGTCTTGGTCATCTATTAATTACAGTATTTTCCTTGATTCTTTCTCCTTTCTCAATTTATATGCTAACCATCTACCTGGTTTATTTGCATCTTCAAAGTAGTTCTGTTTAGCACCTCTAATTTTTTGTGCTAATTCTTCTTTTTCTATTAGACCCATTTTATGTTTGGTTATGTCCATTTTTAACTTAATGTCCTTTTTCTGTGGCATTTTCTGTAGCTCTTTTTCAAGTCCTTTATACTCATCCTCTAATGCCTTAGAGGCTAATCTTTTCATGGTATTTCTTTTACTTGTATAGTCTATTATCAAGCCTCTGGCATATGCCTTCATTGTATCCCATACATTCTGGATTGATGTATCTTCTTTTTTGTTTTCTCTAAAGAAAAAGGCCAGTTCTTTCTCCATCCACCGTGTGAAGTCTTTTTCCTTTAAAATAATTTTATTTAATGTCCATCTAGATCTTCTTCTTTGTCCTTTCCATTTAATTGTCATTGGATTGTGATCTGCCCAAGTACTTGTTTCAATATTTATTTCTTGAATATTAGTTAACAATTCTGTTGACATCCATATCATATCTGTTCTGGACCATGATAAATGTCTATTTGAGTAGAAGGTGTATTGTTTGGTTTTAGCATTTCTTTCTCTCCATGTATCTTTTAAGTTTATTTCATCTACCATTTTTCTCTTCTTTATTCTCTCAGCTGATTGGAGCTGAGGTCTCAGCTGGTATGGGGAAAGCTGCACGCCAGTATTAGGCAAAGCAGGCCCACCAAACTGGTCAAATTGGTAAAACAATTTGAATCCCACCACTGATTCTAACTACAGTCTTTCAGATTCTGCTAAGCTCCACAGGCATCGCTTATATTACATTCTGGTTTGAAGCTTGCACTGGAGTCATAAGAAAGTATATTCCTAGATCAGACAAATTATCTAGCCTTCTCTTAATCCACAAAGAAGAGGGGGTCAAATTGTTCTCCAAAGCACCAGAGGGCAAGACAAGAAATAATGGTTGGAAACTAATCAAAGAGGGAAGCTGGAATTAAGGAGAAACTTCCTAACAGTGAGGACAATTAACCAGTGGAATAGCTTGCCTGCAGAAATTGTGGGCCTCCATCACTGGAGGCTTTTAAACAGAGACTACTAGACAGTCACTTGTCTGAGATGGTATAGGTTCTCCTGCTTGAGCAGAGGGTTGGACTAGAAGATCTCAAAGTGCCTTCCAGCTCTATTCTGATTGATTGATCAATGATTGATTGATTGATGTTGTAGGCCTGAAAGTTGTCCAGATATTTGTACTGATGTTCTTCAACCAAACCCCTAAACTTATTTCCCTAGGACATTTTGATTCTTTCAGTTTTCACCATTTTTCCCCTGTTTGTGATAACCCAGAATATCTCAGAAATATAACAAAACCCAAAACGTAACTAAAAGTCCTTTAATGCCTTCAACTTGGCTTCACTGTTTAATTGTTCACAGTGGAGGAGTAAAGTATTTTCAAAATAACATTTCAAAGGAAAGAAACACAGTTCTCATTCAAAGAGCCGATAACGAAGGAAAAATCAAAAACAAACCACCCTGAATAAAGTTCCATGACAGACCAGGGTACATAATTGCTAACTTCAGGAAGATAACCAGGTACAGTCCATTGGAAGAACACCAACCAAGATAAACCTTCTTTAGGAATAAATCAATAATTTTCTCCAGCATCTGTTAGCATGCAGGTCCAACCTTTTATGCAATCTCACACCTGCAACCCATGAAGAGGATCATGGCCCTCTCCTCCCAAGTAGTCCACATTTTACCCTAATCCTCTCCTCCCTGCATGCCCTAGGATGGATAGGGGATGTGAATGGGTCCTCCTATGACTGCTCACCCAGCCTCTGCCCTTCCCCAACCTCCTCCACCACTTCTGGAGCCACACTTCCACTCCCTGTTGGCTGTTCCTCCTCTTCCTCAGAGTCAGTCTCCACCAGGGGCATGACACTGTTGATGATAAGGATGGAAGTATGATTTTTCAGTCATGCTTGTTTCTCAAGAGCAAAGTTTGAAAACAAAAGAAAAAAAAATAAAGATATATTCTGCTTGGTATCATCATGTCAGATCTAGATGAGATAAATGTTGCAGTGTTAAATCTTTAAGATGATGGGTGAATCCATCCAAAAGTGTGAAGCTAGTCGTCATTTCATATCTTTTATCTATATCTACCACATATAAGTATATCCATCATATTCCAAAAATGCTTCTAAACTTCTAAACTGCTCAAAAAACAACAACAAACCCCAGTCATGATTTTGATGAGAGTCTTAGCAGAAAGATGACAGAGAGGCTTCCTAATCAGGAAAAGCTACCAAGAATATGCTGGGGTGATCCGGGATGCTAAAACTCTACAAACAAGTGCCAAAGAGGTAACAAACTATTGCTTTTGTTCAGGTTATACTAATATGTCTATTAATGAATAACAAGTTAATATCCCATCTTTACATCCTAAATTTCATTAGAATCAATAACTACCATATCTAGTTAAGTATTTCAGAGGGGTTGATTTGAAGAAAAAGCATTTGGAATTAGCTTAAATTATGGCAGTTGTATACTAAACATACAAGTAGTCACTGATTTAGTATCAGTCTCTTATCAGTCTCTTTTTCTTACAATCAGTCGCTGTCAAACTTATGACAGATCTCCTTATGACCCTACTGTTCCAAATCAAAGCAAATATGGAGGAGGAGGAGGAGGAGGAGGAGGAGGAGGAGGAGGAGGAGGAGGAGGAGGAGGAGGAGGAGGAGGAGGAGATCAGCAATATGATTTTATTACATATTGGCTGTGTAATTCCATATTTCATGCTATTTTCATTTTGCTACATAACTCCCTATCTAGTTGATCTGTGCATTGGTGTCTAAGCATTTCATTCATAGAATGATTGAATAGCAATAGCACTTAGACTTATATGCTGCTTTACAGGGCTTCACAGCCCTCTCTAAGCAGATTTGCAGAGTCAGCATATTGCCCCCAACAATCTGGGTCCTCATTTTACTGAACTCAGAAGAATGGGGCTGAGTCAACCTTGAGCCTGGTGAGATTCGAACTGTCAAATTAGCCTGCAGTACTGCATTCTAATCACTGTACCACTGTAGCTCATTATGTAAACATTACAAGCATATAAACAAATATAAATTTATATACCGTGTTTCTCATATAATAAGGCCGGGTCTTATTTTTGTGAGCCCGAAAAAATGGCTAGGTCATCTTTTCGGGGGTGACTTAATTCCCCCTTGCATCTTCGGGCGGGCGACAGCTTGGATGTTGACCTCGGCATTGGTGGGGCACTTTGTATCGGGGTCAACGCAGGCAGCACCATATCCGGTGTGCAACAAAAGTACTTCCTAACGGCAAGCCCCCACCATTCCCCCCATTTCGCATGTTTTAATATAGGCCTTAATTTGGGGGAGGGGTTAATTTCATTTCATGCCTATAAAACATGCTGGGACTTCCTCTTGGGGAGGCCGTATTGTTGGAGAAACAGGGTATATATATATATACATTACAACCTGTAAAAACTAGAGTGTGCTTTACTCCTGAGTTTTTCCCTAATCCATCCCATCTCTCTTTGTAAAAACAGGTCATTTCAATATTGTTATTATTTAAAGAACAATAGTTCTTAAAATGCTTTGAATGGCTTATTTCATGTACAGTAATATCAGAATAACAGAGTTGCAAGGGACCTTGGAGATTTTCTAGTCCAACCACCTATATATACCTTATATAGGCTTATGTACCCTATACCATTCCAGATAAATGGCTGTCCAATCTCTTTATGAAAGCCTCCAGTGATGAAACATCTACAACTTCTGAAGGCAAGCTGTTTCACTTTTTGATTGCTCTCACCATTAGGGAATTTCTCCTTCATTCTAGGTTGCTTGGTTGGTTTCCATCCATTGTTTGTCTTGCCTTCTGGTGCTTCGGAAAATAGGTTGTCCCCCTTTTCTTTGTGGCAGCCCCTCAAATATTGGAACACTATTATCATGTCACCCCTAGACTTCTTCACTATCAAAAAGTCTTTCTCATCCAGATCTTTCATTCTTATAATTCATTTTCTCATATAAATAATGTCAACACCTAGCATTAAAGACATCTAACTGTATTAGCATTGGCCACCTGCGGTGGAAAAAAAAATCTTTAGAATTGAGATTGAAACTTCAATATTTTGGAAACATTTAAAAAAAAAAAAAAGGACTACCCTCAACTTGATTTTGCATCTTTCCCCTGGATGAATTGATCCTTAGCTGCCAAGATTAACTGAGGCATCTGTATTGGGGAGATAGTCTTCAGAATTATCTCTGCGGTTTGTATCTGTTCCTGGTTGCCTCTTGTCATTGTGTATTTTTTTTTAATCAGGGCTCAGAAAAGAAATATGGAAACATAAAATCTGACAATGCTACATGTTATGTTTGTTATCAAGAGAGTTCATTCACAAACCTCGACAGCAAATAACTGTTGTTCCCTCAGCAAAATCAGGTCTGTCTGGAAGTTGTGCATTAAATTTTACATAAAAGAAGTTACATTCCAGAGAGCATTACTTCCACAGACATTTTTCTTTTCTTTTTAAGATATGATGAAGTAACATCCTTCTTAATTCCCTTATCATGATTCCCCCTCCTCCCCCTCTCGTCTTTAGGTGAAATGCACATTTAGCAGTAAACAGAGGAGAAAATATAATCTTGATGCAGGGATTGTTTCGAGTGGCATTATCTGCTCCCAGTCTCATTACATCCAGAATAATAACGACAGCTAATTTAAGCTTAATGCATAGGCAATTTCTTAGAATATCCACACCACACTTGTTTTCTGAGAGACAATGATGTCAAGGCTTAATTCGGCAAGCAAAGCATAATTCAGCAGATTCTTAGCTCGCTGAGAAAAGATAAAAATCCCCTTTCATAAGGAAATTGTTCTCTGGCAAATGCAAGGATCATTCATAATTCAGCAGATATGCAAACCCCTCAAGTCATTCATTGACATGCAGAGGTCTAGCCTGATTAAATAAAGAACTACATGGATCCACTCCAGCTCAAAAAAATAAAATAAAAAACTCTTTGCCCATTTGAGCATTCAGGTATAACAGCAATATTATGACTGCCTACTTAGTACTTACGGTTGCTGTTTATTTGACATGGGTGGAAATAACAAAAGCAATTTTGTTCAACAATGCAGTAGCTTCTTCACATTCCTGGCCCATTTTGTCATGTTGGGATGCTAAATGAAATGGGGAGCAGAGTCCACAGCATGGATGTTCCCCTATCTTGTATGTTGCAAGTGCAGAAAAGAGCAACAATGACGATCAGGTGGCTGGAGGCTAAAAGATATGAAGAACATTTGCAGGAATTAGGTATGTCTAGTCCAGTGAAGAAAAGGACTAGAGGTGACATGATAACAGTTCTCCAATATTTGAGAAGAAGAAGGGGTCGACTTATTTTCCACAGTACCAGAAGACAAGACAAGAAGCAATGGGTGGAAATTAATCAAGGAGAGAAGCAACCTAGAATTAAGGAGAAATTTCCTAACCGTGAGAACAATCAACCAGTGGAATGAGTTACTTTTAGAGGTGGATGGTGCTCCATTACTGGAGAGTTTTAAAAAGAGACTGGAGAGCCAGTTAATTGAAATGCTTAAGCAGGGGTTGGACTAGAAGACCTCCAAGATCCTTTCCAACTCTTTTATTCTATGTTCTATGAGATTGCTATTTAGGAAAGAATAAAATTGATGCTGGGTGGGTTGTCATATATGCCATGTTTAGCAAGGAGGAGACAAAAATGCATAGCTTATTTTATAAGTAAGTTGAGCTCTTGTATGTAGCCTCTGGAAAAGCGACTCCATTGGTTTCAATGAGATCTAAATGCATATACAGTAACATTGGGTTTAGTAAATTTTAATAACTTAATATAATGATATGCTTATTATTCCATTATCATTATTTCTGTGCTTCTAGAGGGACTCTGGGAAGAAGTAGTTTGGTTCACATGCTGATGCAAAGTAATTGTACAGTTTTAAATGCATACAGAGTGACATTCAGTTATTTAGCATTTGAACTCGTTCAGTTTTAGTGAGGCAGATTGCTGATAGCAACCTTGATATTAAAATGCATCTGTTAAAACTAAGGAAGATTATGTTTTTTTTGTGAACTCAACTAGAATGTTGAGAGGATATTGTAGGAAGACTCCCAAGATGGCTGCCCCAGGCAAACTTCTTGTTAATTCATAAATGTTTGCAGTGGTTGGATAGTTACTAAATACTTATTTTCCAAGAAGGTTAACTCATATGTCACAACAGTGCTTTTTCAAGAAGAAACTGGACTTTCTGGGTTTTCTTTGAAGATATTTTGCTTCTCATCCAAGCAAATGAGAAGTGATAAGATATCGATGAGAAGTGAAACATCTTCAAAGAAAACCCAGAAAGTCCAGTTTCTTCTTGAAAAAGCACCTTTGGGACAACCATGACCTGGATGACTGAGAATCTCCATAGAAAGCTAACTCATATGGTTCTCGGTTTAATTCTTCTATCTTCCAACACAGCTTTCAATTTGAATTCATCTGTTTTCTTTGCAAATGGACACATTGACAAACAAAATCCTATATAGAAGATGTTTACTTTCTAATAGTGATGGAGCCTATGAGAGATATGTTTGCAAAAATGCATATACTAGGCCGAATTCTACCCAAAAATAAATAAAAAAGAAATGTGCAGTATATATATATATATATATATATATATATATATATATATATATATATATATATATATATATATATATGGATCTTTGGTTATTCGGGTTTTCTCCCGCGTAGATTCAAAGTATCTACGTATGGCGAGGTCCCCTCGCCATCTTCAGGCTGTGCTTTTTAGTGCCAGTGCAAGCAGTGTGTGACCGGAGCTGCCATCTCTCTATATACAAGTGGTGGGGGATGGTGTGCTGGGCTGGTTGGCTGTGCTACAGCCTCAGATTGTTGATGGAGTTGATGTTGGTAATGGGCTGTGTAATGGCCATATCCTGGATCTTGTGCTGTCAGGTCCCTCTTGTGTTTTAACGGCATGGGTAATGGGTTGTGTGATGGGCTTGTGAGTTCTTTTGTTGTGGTATCCTGGGTCTTGCGTTGTAATCTCCAGTTTGTGTTTTGATCTCTTTTCCATTAGCCTCCTGTGTAGTAACACAAACGACCCAGGAGATTACAACGCAAGACCCAGGATACCACAACAAAAGAACTCACAAGCCCATCACACAACCCATTACCCAAGCCGTTAAAACACAAGAGGCTAACGACCCAGGAGATGACAGCACAAGATCCAGGATATCTCTACAACAAAAGGCCATTACACAGCCCATTATACCAACATCAACTCCATCAACCAATCAAGAGGCTGCAGCACAGCCAACCAGCCCAGCACACCATCCCCCACCACTTGTATATATAGAGATGGCAGCTCCGGTCACACACTGCTTGCACTGGCACTAAGTCGAAAGCACCAGCCTGAAGATGGCGAGTGGGACCTCGCCAAACGTTGCCTAGATACTTTGAATCTTACGCGGGAAACCCGAATAACCAAAGATATATATATATATATATATATATATATATATATATATATATATATATATATATATATATATATATATATTTCTTAAGTTTTCAGCGGTACTTACATGTATGGCATTCAGCTTTGTTCGGGTATTTTCCCACGTCATTGTAGTTGTGCTTTTAAAGTTGTAGCAACGTTTCGGCAGAATCTCATCTGCCATCATCAGGCTTCTGTATATTGTTCATCTGTGAGTCACACTTTTACAGTGGTTTCAGATTTAAATTTGGGGCAGCCTATTGCTGTGCCAGAATGGTTTTTCTTCATCCTGATTGGTTGGGAGTCTTGGTCTGTGTTTATTGGTCTTGGAGTTTGCTGTGTTCTGCTTGATTGGTGTTTCTAATATCTTCTGTCTGTTTTTTGGCTCTTTTGTATCTTGATTGGCTGGCAACATTGTGTTACTTTATTGGAGGCTTTTAGTGCGGCTTGGCTCCGGCTATATGCAGTATATATATATGCAGTATATATATATGCAGTATATATATATATGCAATATATATATATATATATATATATATATATATATATATATATATATATATATATATATATATATATATATATATATATAGTTAGCAGTCAGATTTCTAGGCCTCCTGGGTGACTTAACGAACAATAAAATAAAATAAAACTTAAACATGAGTTGGCAATGTGCAGTAGCAGCCAAAAAAACCCAAAAAAACTAATACTAATACAATCCTTGGTTGTATAAATACAGGCATAGAATCAAAGTCAAGTGAAGTATTAGTACTGCTTTATAACGTCTTGGTAAGGCCACACCTGGAATACAGCATCCATTTTTGGTCTCATTAGAAAAAAAAACATGTTGAGACTTTGGAAAAAGTGCAAAGAAGAGCAACCAAGATAATTAAAGGCCTAGAGATTAAAACATATGAAGAACAGATACAAGATTTGGTTCTGGCCAGTCTAGAGAAAAGGACTAGGGGGCACATGATAGTAGTATTCCAGTATTTGAGAGGCTGCTACAAAGACGAGGGGGGTCAATTTATTTTCCAGAGCTCCAGAGGGAATAACAAGAAACAATGGATAGAAACTAATCAAGGAGGGAAGCAACTTGGAATTAAGGAGAAACTTCCTAACAGTGAGGACAATTAACTAGAGTACTGCTTCCAGTTTTGGTCACCACACTATAAAAAAGATGTTGGGACTCTAGAAAAAGTACAGGGAAGAGCAACCAGGATGACTAGGGAACTAAAACATATGAAGACTAAAACATATGAAGAACAATTAAAGGAACTGGGCCTGGCTAGTCTAGTAAAGAGAAGGACCAGGGGAGACATGATAGCAGTCTTCCAATATTTGAGGGGCTGCCACAGGGAGGAAGGGGTCAAGCTATTTTCTAAAGTGCCTGCAGGCCAGACAAGGAATAATGGATGAGATATAAGGAGAGATTTAACCTGGAAATAGGAGAAACTTTCTCACAGTGAGAACAATCAACTAATGGAACACCTTGCCCTCGGAAGTTGTGGGAGTGCCATCACTTGAGACTTTCAAGAAGAGATTGGACTCCCATCTGTCAGAAATGGTGTAGGGTCCTCCCCCTTGGGCAGGGGGTTGGACTAGATGACCTTCAAGGTCCCTTCCAACTTGGATTATCTGTTATCTGTTATTCTGCACAGTGGAATAGCTTGCCTTCAGAAGTTCTGGGTGCTTCATTAATGGAGGATTTTAAAGAAGACACTGGAGGGTCACTTGTCTGAAATGGTATAGGGTCTCCTGCTTGAGCAGGGGGGTGGACTAGAAGACCTCCAAGGTCTCTTCCAAATCTATTATATTCTGATTGATTGAAAATCTAAAAATAAAGCATCAAAGATAAAACAAGTTGTTTCTTCTTCTTCTTCTTCTTCTTCTTCTTCTTCTTCTTCTTCTTCTTCTTCTTCTTCTTCTTCTTCTTCTTCTTCTTCTTCTTCTTCTTCTTCTTCTTCTTCTTCTTCTTCTTCTTCTTCTTCTACTAAGCAAGAAATAAAACAAACACAACACACACAATTATATCCTGACCTAAGGAAAGGGCCATGTTTTTAACCATTTTCTAAATATTAATAAGGTGGGAATCATGCAAATCTACTGTAATCTTGTTCCAAAGGGAAGTCACAACAGATTTGTGTTTTGGATAATTATTCAGGCTGATGCTAAAAGAGCCATTTAAAATTCAACCTTATGTCTGTATAGAACATGGTATGTTCTCAAAATTAGAGCTGTTCTACTGACATCTAAGTTAAGTATTGGAGTTAACAATTTAAGTACTGAATAGAAAGTTCTGACATGGTTATTAGTTTTATTGGCTTTTTCAGACTTAAATATTTTCTGTTAATTTTTTTTTTTAAGGAAATTTCTTCTTTCACTTAGGCCCAGCCACTCCTTATATTCTGAAGAAGGCATATGATTAAATCAAGTATCAATGACCTCTTAAAATTTATTCAGAAGTGGATATTCATTCCTACAGCACACATATAGTCCATGGAAATTTGGTGAGTAAATTAAAGTTTTTCCCCCTCCATAGATTTCTTTCTATTTCTTTTTTTTCCCTTTCTGCCAGCTGTTAAGATGACTGTTTATTATTTATCAATTGCTCTTATGTTACCTTACAAATTTGTGTGTTTTATTGCATTCTACAAATGCATTCTATAATTAAACGTGGCACCCAAGGATCATAAAAAAAGAAAGAAATGGGTAAAAGGGTTTTCCTTTGCACTCCTGATAATAATTTCAACCTTGTTTTTCTTCTTTTTCTCCTCCCAAGTAATGCCATCAAGCAAGCAAAGCTGCAAGCTGCTGACATGGAAACTAGACCTTGGGGAGGAAAAATTGTAAAGAGGTTGCTTCTCAACCTTAGCAACATTAAGACGGGTGGACTTCAACTCCCAGAATTTCCCAGATGGCTAAATTCTGCTTTAGAATGATTGCTCTGTCCTCGCTACACCTTAGTCCAGGGTGTCCAACCTTTCACCTTCCCTGGGCCACATTAGAAGATGAAAATTTGGTTTGGGCTGCACATAATTAAATTAAATAATAAATTAAATTAAATTAAATTATTAAATTAATTAAATTATTAAATTAAATTAAATTAAATTAAATTAAATTAAATTAAATTAAATTAAATTAAATTAAATTAAATTAAATTAAATTAAATTAAATTAAATTAAAATAATAAAATAATAAAATAATAAAATAATAAAATAATAAAATAATAAAATAAAATAATAAAATAATAAAATAAAATAAAATTATTATTTATTATTTATTATTAATTATTTATTAAAAATTATTTATTTTTATTTTATAATTTTCCGCCAAATTTTGCGGGGGGGAAAGCTCGTCGCCTCGCACCTACCTCTCCTCCTGCAAATGCAGCAGCGGTGGCAGCGGTGGCGGGGGCAGAAGCAGCAGCGGCGGTGGCGGCGGCGGGGTCAGAAGCAGCAGCGGCGGCAGCGGCAGCGGGGGCAGAAGCAGCAGCGGCGGCGGCGGGGGCAGAAGCAGCAGTGGCGGCGGGGGCAGAAGCAGCAGCGGCGGCAGAAGCAGCAGCGGCGGCGGCAACAGCAGGAGGTGGCGGGCGGGACTTTTGGGCTGCCCGTGGGCCGTGGGTTGGACAAGCCTGCCTTAGTCTGTGTGCAGCTCTACATGCAGCTAAACCCATTTATCCTTCAATAAAACAGACTGTGTGCCTAGAGCTGAATGCTTTTTGAAAGAACAGGGTATGGTGAAACTTGGGAAAATAAGGATACATACAATGAGAACCAAATAAAAGATAGACAGTATTGAGTTACTGCTAAACATAACAATTAATAAATACAAGCAATTTAAATCTCACCAGTGATGCTCTGTGTGGGATGTGGGTTTGTCCTTGGAAGACCATTTGCCTTCTCCAAATGCTAAAGGAAATGGAGATGGGAAAAGGGTTGGGTCAGCTTCAAAAAACATATACTTAGAGCATGTGGATATGGGTTTGTCCTTGGATGACCATGTGCCACAGAAGATGGATTCTTCCTTGTTTTTCCTCCTTCTCCAAATGCTAAAGGAAAATGGAGTCTGGTTTCCCAGTGTGCACTTGGTTTGAGAGTGTGGGCTGATGTGTAAGTGGATTGGGTCAGCTTCAAACAATATACTAGATGGGACTAGAGCACAACAACAGCATATAAAGATAATACGTTGGGACATATTTGTCCCTCCAGCCACTAGACGGGGCTAGAGAGCAACAACAGTATATAAAGGTTATATGCTGGGGCATATTTGGCCCTCCAGTCACTAGATGGGGCTAGAGAGCAACAACAGTATATAAAGGTTATGTGCTGGGGCATGTTTGTCCCTCTGGTCACTAGATGGGGCTAGAGAGAATAATATGTAAAGATTATATGCTGGGGCATGAAAAAGATGCTGCTCCCAAGCAATGAGTCTTGAAAGTTACAAGAGGATGATTTGAGCTTGTTAAGTAGTAAAACTGGGGAACATGGAAGAATAAGAGCTGAATAAAGGTGAGCCTCATAAGACTCTAAAGAGAAATTTTTAGATTCAGACTAGATACATATAGATTGGCCTTTCAAAATCTATAAATAGTAGAGACTCCATAGAAAGGAACTCTGAAAGCTGTTATTCGTTGTATAAAGGGTCCTCACATTATCAAATGCTCCAGGCCATGTGCTATGAATCAAAGGCCCTGGTAATATAAATAGAATTATGGAATCAAGCACACCATGCACCTGAAAAATCCATCTTCCTACATCTTAATAAAATTGAAGGGAAGGCTGAAAAAGCACAGTAGCTATGATCCAAAATCTCTGGTGCCCATTTCCCTGCCTTTCCCCACCACTGATGAAGTCAGAAGAAGCTAAACATTACACTCAGTCGCCTACAAATTATAGCAAGATTCCCCAAGGATATACTAAAAAGTTTAATTTCACAATGAAGGATTTCCTCTCACTCAAAGCACCATCGACTAAGAACAGTGTTTTTTTTTTGCAAATTATTCAGCCGGTTTCCGTGAAAGTTGAGGAATAACCTTTATATAAGCTCATTGGATAAGTGGTTGTCCAATCTCTTCTTGAAAACATTCAATAATGGAACACCCACAACTTCTGAAGTCGTTTCAATGGTTAATTGTTCTCACTGTTAAAAAAAATAATCCTTAATCTTTTCGGCCTTATCCCCTTATCCCTTATCCCTTATCTTTCCTTTCATTTACTTCCCTCAATTTTGCAAATAAAAAAGAAAAGAATTTTTGTATTCCTTTCAGCATTGAACTGGCCTCCCCAAAGTACGTAGCTTTGCTTGTCAATCATTGCTTCAGCCTTAATTTGCTTTGGTTGATTTCACCAGCACTTACTAAACCAAGATGTGATGATACATCTAATTCCAAACCAAGTATTTAATACGATTTAACTGGTCAGTGATGGAGGACTCACAACTTTTGAAGGGGGGGGAGGAGGAACAATATCTATTCTGGTAAATATTATTTGGAAACTTTTTCAAAGTAAAAGTTGCAAGTAGTTCTTTTGCTTTTCTTTCTTTCTTTACTTTTCTTTTCTCTTTTTTTTTCTTTTTTGGCCTGAGCTTATTGACATCTGAAAGAGCTCTTTATTATTGTTTTCAGACGAATTGTCAGATTGTGTTTTTATAGCTATACCACATTTTAAATTACTTTATTGAATCTCTCTGGGAAATATTTTTAAATGTATTATGCTGGGACTAATGCAGAGAACAGATGGGGGTGATGCCAGTCAGAGATGGTATTTACCAGTTCTCCGAACTACTCAAACTTTCCACTACGGTTCTCCAGAACCTACTGAATAGCATCTCTGCTGAAGGAGAAGACACTGTCAACCCTGGAGCCATCTTTACTTGGAGAAGGTGTTGAAACTTTCTTCTACCACAGTTCTTGCAGCCCAAAACTTCTCAGAAAATGCATTTCTTTCCGCTTTTTTTGCTTTCCTCAGCTAAAGCGAGCAAGCACTCTAACTCCTAATGAAGATGTGACACCCAGTTTAGTAAGATGAGGCATAATGCATGCAGTGGTTTTTAGAAGTGAAAGAATTAAATGATGTATGCACTGGTTGGTTTATAAATTCAATTGTAGGCCATGTAGTTATAACAGAAACCAAAGAGCAATTGGAGAGCTCCTTTTCATCATTTATAATTCCTCAAGAGAGAAGAGATTTGTATCTCAGAGGCCAGAATCTAGGGGAAAGAAATGGTGACAATGTCACGAAACCTCAGGCCTATGATAGTTAATTAAGAAACATCAATGAAAAAAAAAAAAAAGAAATAAATAAACCATATTATCAGGCTACCCTTTCCTGTGAACTTTTTTCTTCATTTGTGTTTCTTTGCTAGATTATCCATGCTCATTTGCCTTCATCTGTATTTCCAAGCTTTGCCATACATTAACTGATGCAGTTCCCAGCAGAGTTTTGATTGCACATTTAAACAACGCTAAGCAATTTTCTTGGCACCAGTCATCTCATGAAAACGAAGTAGCTATCCTTTATTGTTAATGCCTGCATTTACATGACTGAAAAGCTAAACCTGAACAACTATCAGAGAGATTAATATAGCTTTATAAGCACCTCAAAATCCTGAAAACTTTCTCTTTGTACTGTTGGAAGAATTATCCTTTTTGGGTTCAGTTCCAAGTGGGGAAAAATACACTGGAAACATGGAGGCTGTTTGGAAAGATGGTCTAATGGTGGACAGGACCACATGGCTTGGAGCTCCAAAGTGAAAAGGATGATCACATATTTCAAGATGTTGGGTGAAGGAAAAGAAGGGCTGAGATGCTGAGAGTCCCTGGGTTTTATGCCCTCTGTTGGGCCACCATTTAATGTTTCCTGTTCCTGTGTAAGAAATGTATCCCATTGGCTGTCAGACTCCCAGGGGCAGAGGTCTTAGCTAACTTTGTAGGTTTTTGGACCACATGGCTTCACCTGAGTGCTGGCTGATGCAATCTTCCCAGGCCAGGTGGTGAGATGGGCAGAGGACTTTGTTATGTAGAATACTCTGGCCTAGGCCTTCATGGCCTGCCCATTAACAAAGGTGAGGGTGAGCTTCTGCTTCTGAGTTTCTACTCTTTTTAAGGGAAGTATTCTGCCTTTTTAATATTTCCTAGGATATTTCATTTTTTTCTAGGAGAGGGGCGGGTGCTAATTTCCTACAGTACGATACTCTTATCCTTTTCTTGAGGACTGACCTTCCTATAATACATTTAGCATAATTAAGGCCTCCCATAACACTCATTCCAGCCAAATTATTACTCCGTACTTCAGTTAAAAGTGGGGATTGAAACAAATTATACTGTGTTGAGGAAAGTTCCATTCTTTTTTATCTGTTTGAAACTTTAAAATCTGATTTGTTGACATGTGGACGTATATCATGTTTTGTAACTTGATTGTGCAACGTTTAAAAGTAAAGCTGTGTGAACCAACCATTTAAAAAAACAACAACCCTTTAGGTGTCATTAAATCATACAAGCCATATGTCATTGGTGACATTGCCTTGAGGAAAAGATGGATTTCTTCAGTATTTGGAGGACTCAAAGGTAACTGGCAAACCAAATCTACTCAGAAATAATATTATCTAATCAACCCAGGAAAACAGGAGCTTGGTTCAAAGGAGACTTTGAAAAAATAATGAAGAAGGATTAGCTGATAGGTAATGGACATTTTGAAAATAACAAGCTGTAATGGTCACTGAGAATAATTAAAGTTGCAGTGCAAAATGTGCAGAGTATTCCATCCAATAAGTTTGGCTAACATTTTATGTTCTTCTTGAAAACTCATTATGTCTATTTACACTATGGAGTAAATCCTTTAAAAAATGTGCTCTGTCTTGAATATAGAGCATCTATATTAGAATAGAATGGAGCTGGGAGGGACCTTGGAGGTCTTCTAGTCCAGCCCCTTGCTCAAGCAGGAGAACCTATGCCAAGCAGAAGAACCTATGACTGTCCAGTCTCTTCTTAAAAACCTCCAGTGATGGAGTGCTGAAGGCAAGGTGTTCTACTGGTTAATTGTCCTCACTGTTAGGAAGTTTCTCCTTAATTACAAGTAGCTTCTCTCTTTGATTATTTTCCAACTGTTGTTTCTTGTCCTGCTCTCTGGTGCTTTGGAGAATAATTTGACCCCCTCTTCTTTCTGGCAACTCCTCAAATACTGGAATACTACTATCATGTCACCCCTAATGGTTCTTTTCTTTACACTAGCCAAACCCAAATCCTGCAGCCGTTCTTCATATGTTTTAGTCTCCAGGCCTTTGATCATTTTATTAATGATAATCCACTTCAGATTAAAAATTTCCTCATACATTGGGACTCACTCTTATCATTTGTGTCAATGCCTTGGTTTGTGCAATAGAGTATGTGTATCAAGATTATGAAACCAGTGTGTTACAGCTCAGCTTCAGGTTCCATCTCACAACACCTATTCAAAGCGGGCCAGGGAATTCTAGAACTGCACAATACTGCACCCCTCCCTCACAAGCCACCAGTGTTTTTGGTGTCCTTCAACTGTCACATATATTTTGTTAAAAATGCAGTATCTCTACTCACTGTCTCCTACCATTTTATGGCATCCAATAATAACTCAGGGATATGAGGAATGTTGTAAGAAATTGTGATCAAGATGGTTTTGTGAACATAAAAACAGTAATGTCTGTTTTTAGTTGAGTTTTAGTGCTGTCATGTCATTTTCATAAAAAAAAGTATCTACCTTATCTAACTTATCTATCTATCTATCTATCTATCTATCTATCTATCTATCTATCATCTATCTTTTCCAATTTTGTTTTCAGCCCTTGTATTCCAGGATTTCGCACTCAATAGCTAACCAGGACTGATTCTGCTTTGCTTTTTCAGTTACAAAAAGCACATTATTTTGTTCATTACCATTTCATTCCTGTTCATTATTTCTACTTTGTAGTTTGAAAATATACTCTGCTAAAATATTCAATTAATTCTGGCTGGGTTGATTTGTTCTTTAAGTTGCTCCCGAAACTTCACACCTCTTTTCCTCAAATTGTTGGTTTTATTTTACAACTTCTATAAAAATCAGCTTATTTTTAAGCTATTTTGTGGATTCTTTTTTTTTTTTTGCACCTGATAATTGAATTAGTTCATTCAACTTTTCTTCAGTATTAACATACTTTTCAAAAGTACATTTATTATGTGATTTCTTTTCTTTTCTACATAACTTTCCTTATTGCATTCTGCTGAAAAGCAAAATAATGTATCAAAGTATGATCACTTTCATAATCTCAATTTTTCTGTTCACATACAGTATATATTTTTCTCTGCACAAGATTGTTTGGGAGGGGAGATAGTTGAAAAATACAGACAAAAAAGTGTGTAAATGTTGTTTTACACTATCTTTGTCCCAGTGGTGGGATTCACATTTTTTTACTACCGGTTCTGTGGGCGTGGCTTGGTGGGCGTGGTGTGGCTTGGTGGGTGTGGCAGGGGAAGGTTACTGCAAAATCCCCATTGCCTCACCACCCCATTAACCTGCTTTCCAGCTCCGTTCTCCTGTGCAGGGCAACAAAAGAAGACCCAGCTGATCAGCTGGGACTCGGGAGGCAGAAAATAGATGGGGCAGGGTCCAGAGAAGGTATTTGCCAATTCTCCAAACTACTCAAAATTTCCACTAACGGTTCTCCAGAACTGGTCAGAACCTGCTGAATACCACCTGTGCTTTGTCCTCTTAGGATTTTTCCTTTTTATCCTTTTATGCTCCAGAGCGGTAGCAACAAGTTTGTAATTTTTTAAAAAAATCAACAGAGATTTGTTTTATTGTTGTTTTGAAAGATGTTCATAATATGTTGTTCATAAAATATTTATGACAGAGATGGTTGGTTTAGAAATAGGTAAAATATATAGGAAGGAAGAAAGGAAGATAGATACTAAGAGATAGATAGATAGGTAGATAGATGATCGATCAAGGACGGAATTTATTCAAAAAGAGAAGGAAAGTGAAGAAAAAAAGAAATGGAAGAAAATAAAATAGTGTTACAGTTAGATAAATTAAGTTTCAGAACTATAAACTAGAATTTTGTTCTGTCACTAAGTAGAGTCTGACTCTTCATGATCCCATAAACCATCACATACCAGGTCTCCCTATTCTGCACTGTCTCCCATAGTTTGCCCAAATTCATGTACATTGCGTTATGACAGTATCTAACCATCTCATCCTCTGCCTACCATCCCCTTTTTCTTTGACCTTCCATCTTTCCCAACATCAGGGTCTTTTTCCCATGAGTCCTCTCTTCTCGTTAGGTGTCCAAAGTATTTGAGCTTTACTTTCTGTAACTTGTCCTTCCAAAGTACAGCCAGGTTGATTTCCTTTAAGCTAGAATAGCATGGATTTTCTTTTTTTTTTTCTAAAAAGAAAAGAGATTGTACACCCTGAGTTCTATATCAGTTTCTTTTTAAAGAACGAGCAGGAAGAATACAGTAAGAACAGAGAGTGAGAAACACATATGAAGAACCTGGGGGAAATTGGGCTAAGACAATATAAGAGCTATATTTCCTCATAATTATTCCTGGAATCTATAGGTTATTGCTTGGGATGAATTTTCCTTATATAGTTTTAATTAGGTCATCCATTTGAACCCAAATTTGCTTGTTGTTTTAAATGTATATCATGCATATTTGTTCATTCCATTAATGAACTTGGCTACTACTACAACCATAAATTTCATTCTGAATAGGCAAAAGGTTACCCTAGTAAATAACAAGAGCCTTATTCATTGCTAAATTATTTGGTACTGTACTAAAAACATTTAAAAAGAGCTATGTTAGTTATTAAACCATGCAGAGACTGGACATAAATTTAGTTAACAGAAAATAAGTGAACACATTTCAGGTTTGTCAGGGTCACTGCTGATTTTACCAGAGTTCATTTGAATGTCAATGAATATTGTGGTATAAAATCATCACCTTGGTTATAAGATGAAGATGTGCAATAAATAAGATTTATTTCACAACAGAGATTTTCCAAGGCTTTCTACAATGCCAATTAACACTTAAGTTTAAAGTAGAGGTACTCCTTGCCTTAACAAGAGTTTGTTATAACAGCACTGGAAAAAAAGTGACTTGTGACCATTTTTCACACTTACGACCGTTGTAGCATCCCCATGATGACATGATCAAAATTCAGACACTCGGTGACTGACTCATATTTATGATGGTTACCATGTCCCAGGGTCATGCAAATCCCCTTTTGTGACCTTCTACAAGCAAAGTCAATGGGGAAGCCAGATTCACTTTACAACTGTGGCAAGAAAGGTTGTAAAATGGGGCAAAATTCACTTGACAAATGTCTCACTTAACAGCATAAATTTTGGGGCTTAATTATGATGATAAGGTATCAGAATATTCTTCAATCCTTCTTCGCCACATACAGGAAAAGGCAAAACTTTGAGGCCTGATCAAATGTAAGTGATTATATCTAATTAGAAATTAACCACCCTGTTTTTATTTTATAGGAAAAATGCATTAAGAAAGAAAAACATCAAAGGATGCTGTGATAAAAAGTCCAGAGCATACAAAACATTTGCTAGACCAATACTCGAATACAGTTCATCAGTCTGGAACCCACATTACCCATTTCATGTATTCACAACTATGTATACACTTATACTTATTATCTTGTAAACAATTGGCAAATCAAATAAATAAATAAATACATAAATAAACAATTGTATACAATGGAGGCCAGTTTTAAGATTCTTTTTCTGAGGAAACTTCTGGGAAATTCTGAGAGACATAAAGAAAAGTAATAAAAATGATTGGATTAAAATTTAAATCTTCATTGTATTATGTTGGATAGGAAGATTCTACTTTCTGTATCTTCCTCTGTTTCTCTGTTTTACTTCTTATTTTGGAAACTCATTTCAGCTTATGTCTCCTTCAATAAATGGCTTATATTTTTGACTTACACAGATGCTGCTTTTATAAATATGAAAAATTTAACAATATGAATTTCAGAATTTCAGGAAATGATACAAATATATGTGTGTGTGTGTGTATTTGTGTGTGTGTGTGTGTGTGTGTGTACAAATATACATCCAGGTACATAGAAAGATAGAGAAGAGCAAGGGAAAAGAGCAGGAGAGAGATGATAGAGAGATAAAGAGATAGAAAGATAGAGAAAGAGATTAGATATATTGATACCGGTAGGTGTAGATATAGATAAATAACAAAATCTGTTAATCCCCTGATTAGCTGAGAAGTAAATCATTATCTGAAAAATGAGGCCACCAAAAACTGCTAAACATTTTCTATTTTGGCTCTCTTTATTTACAATGAAGAAAATAATGGGTAGAAAGGGAAATCATTAGTCTGATAAACTCTAGAAGAATGTTATTTGGATGGAAGTCTGAAACTGTTTACAATATTTCAGAAGTTTTTAAAACATAGTAAGGCTTAATTTCAAATTAAAGTTCAGTTAATCAACTCAGCATACAATTTAGGTCAAAAGCAATAAACAAAGCCATGTGATGCAACCAGTGCATTTATTGTTTCTATTATTTGTTAGGAATTCATTTCCGATTCTCTCTCTCTCTCTCTCTCTCTCTCTCTCTCTCTCTCTCTCTCTCTCTCTCCCTCTCCCTCTCCCTCTCCCTCTCCCTCTCCCTCTCCCTCTCCCTTCCTCCCTCTCTCCCTCTCTCCCTCCCTCTCTCTCTCCAAACAGTATGTGTGTGTGTGTTTGTGAAATATTCTTTTGTTCTGTATTCTCTCAAATAATACAGGCAAAATTTCTAAAATGGATGACGATTTCCACATAGGTAGACAACATCTGATTCAGTAGAAATTCACTCAGACAAAGGTGGTGGCATTAAAAGGAATATATTACTCTTTCTGTTAATATATGGATTTTTTTATGGAAAGAAAAAGGCTGTATGAAAAAAAAAGAATATTGAAAAGATGTGGCATAGAAAGCAAGAACAAAGTTGACTCATAGACAAGCAAAGTCATTCCAACAAGAACAAAGTTGACTCATAGACAAGCAAAGTCATTCCAAAATCAATATTTTCTGCCTTCCATTTTTTTCACCAAATGTCACAAGATACTTCAACTCCATTAGTCATCAAAGCTCATCTTTGTCACATCACCCCTAAGACACAACAAATGCATGTATGCATTTTACCTTTCTAGAAGGTGAAAGGTTGACTTGAGAAGGTTTTTAAAAAGATATGCTGTTACTAGAAATTATTTTAGCAGCTGTTCAGAGAAAAGAGGAAAAATGAAGGTTGAAAGTGTTGCTTATTGTAGAAAAATAAATAATGGAACATCTATGTGAGAGGAGACAAGGTTTCAAAGCTTGAAAGTTATTATCTTCTATTAATACAATATTAACTACAAGATAATCTATTATCTTGTAAGCAATTGACAAATAAAATAAATAAATAAATAAAGTTAAGGTTTCCAGAAAGAGATCTATAGAAGGTTGGTAGCTGAAGGTCCTAGATAGAATAGCCCATAACATATGAGAAAACTGCATAGATAGATAGATAGATAGATAGATAGATAGATAGATAGATAGATAGATAGATAGATAGATAGATAGATAGATAGATAGATAGACAGTGTTGTTGCTCACCAGACTAGAACAGTGAGGAGATTGGGGTGGAACAAGGGCCAGTCCTGGAGTCTGAGGAAGGCTCTGACAAGTGCTCTGCATTGGAAGCAGATATGGGGCCAGGGTCATCTGACAATTATCAGCTGCCTTCGGAGTCAGAGATCAGTAGGGCAGAAGAACAGGTAGAGCCTGTTCCCAGTGTGCACATGCACAGAGCTGCCAGGAGAAGGGAACAGTTAAGAAACAAGGGTCAACTCAGGAGTAAGGGCACATGTGGATGGTAAATCCCCCCTCCCACAGGGAATTAAGAGGAGCAAAAGGAGAGTCGTGTTTGCAGGAGACAATTAGTTCAATTCATTAGGGTGAAGATCTGTTCCTGACTTCTTGCCAAGAATAAAATGTGATTGTTCCACTAGATTGGCCTGCAATAATTGCTTGGCTGTTGCTATTACACAAAGAGAGCAACTGAATACTATTCTGCCTTTGCAAAACACTTTCTACCATCCCCATACAACGCAAAGCATGGGATATACACCAAATCTGCTTTCTTTTCGGAATTCTGCAATGCATTTTTCAATGAAAATATAAGAGTAGGGGGCTATATCAAGGAAAAAATACACAAAGCAGGCACCTTAATGTGACATTACAAAAAAAGGGGGGGAGGGAGTATATAGAATAGTCTCAGGCATTAATAAAATAACATATAGTTTGCATTCTGATAATTAGCAGATTTTACATCTATTTCCCTATTCTTCTTTTCCTTGATAGGGAGGAAATAAAGTGATGAGGAATTTTTTTTAAAAAAAAACTAGCGATCAAAGAAAGGAAAAAAAGGAAAATGCCCATCCCTTATCCAAATGATCAAGAAAAACATTTTTATAACAAATCCCTTAACACATCAGAAATTTGGCCTCTATGCCTTATGCAACAGATGAATGTAGAAAGTATTCCAGTATGTGTCAGTGCCCCGTTAATAAATAAGATAGTTCTCAAACTGTATCAAAATTGTCTCTAAGAAATAATAGTCCAGCTATATTACTGGAGTAGCCAGGTAATATCAAATACAAAAGTTATACCTAAGGGTACTTTCATATGGAACTGTTTCCATTCTCTAGCCCGTATAAACTAATTTAAATTGGTAATCTGAACATTTGATAACTACGGAAGGTTGAGAACAGGCAGTAAGTAACATCAGCCATTCAGCCAACCAGTTTGAGAATGACAAGTCAGAGACAGTTCTCAAATAAGTCATCATTATATTCCTTAAGCTACAATAAAGACCTGTGCTGGTGCAGTGGTTAGAATGCAGTACTGCAGGTTAATTTAACTCGCTGACAGCAGTTCGATCCTCACTGGTTCAAAGTTGACTCAACCTTCTTTCCTTTTGAAGTGTGTAAAATGAGGACGCAGATTTTGGGGGCAATGTGCTGACTCTGTAAATCACTTAGGGAGGGTTGTAAGCCATATATGTCTAAGTGTTATTGCTGCAGGAGCCATCCAGACCAAAAACGGGGCACGGAGAGGCATGCCCCATTTTCACTAGCAAAGGCACCACCAGCTGGTCCTTTGCTGTGTCCAGGCCAGCCTTCCCCCCACCCCCAGCAGATTTAAGCTCCCTGCAGGCTAAATCCAGCCCACGAGCCTTGAGTTTGACATCCCTATCCTAGAGTGTTGATATTCCTACAAAGAATTCCTATAATGTCATTCTTGCAAGCAGCAAGTGAACAAATTTCTGATTCTATTCTCAGTCTCTAATACCCCATGTATGGGCAACGCATAGGAGATCAAAGTAAAAGTGCATTGCGTATCCTATCCACTTCCACATATATCTGAGTTCAGGCCAAACACCCATCAGCAGCTGTTTCAAATGTGTGAAGTCTCACTTGAGATGCATTTCTACATTTATTTCTTACCAGATGATCCAACTCTGCTTTCTTTCAGATGATATTTATTTATTTATTTTATTTATTTATTTGATTTGCCAATTGTTTACAAGATAATAAGTATAAGTGTATACATAGTTGTGAATACATGAAATGGGTACATATAAGAAAAATAAAAGAAGAATAAGAGAAACAATAGGACAGGGACGGTAGGCACGTTGGTGCGCTTATGCACGCCCCTACAGACCTCTTAGGAAAGGGGTGAGGTCAATAGTAGACAGTCTAAGGTTAAAGTTTTTGGGGTTTGGGAAGAAACTACAGAGTCGGATAGAGTATTCCAGACATTGACCACTCTATTGGTGAAGTCGTATTTCCTGCAATCAAGTTTGGTGCGGTTAACTTTGAGTTTGTATCTATTGTGTGCTCTTGTGTTGTTATGGTTGAAGCTGAAGTATTCATTGACAGGTAGGACATTGCAATGTATGATTTTATATACCATGCTTAAATCAGACCGAAGGCGGCGTAATTCAAGGTTTTCTAGTTCTAGAATTTCAAGTCTGGTGGCATAAGGTATTCTACAACGAGTAGAAGAGTGGAGAACTCTTCTTGGGAAATATTTCTGGACTTTCTCAATTGTGTTAATATCAGATACGTAATGAGGGTTCCAGACTGATGAACTGTATTCGGTATTGGTCTAGCAAATGTTTTGTATGCTCTGGTTAGTAGTGTGATATTACCAGAGAAAAAGCTACGCAGGATTAGGTTAACAACTCTTAATGCCTTTTTGGCTATGTAGTTGCAGTGGGCTCTAGCACTTAGATCATTAGAGGTGAGTATTCCAAGGTCCTTTACAGAGCTTGGGTCATCAACAAGATCTTGACTATTCAGCTTGTATTTTATTTTCTGATTTTTTTTTTTTTGCCAATATGTAAGACAGAGCATTTATTTGTTGAGATTTCAATTTCTCTAGCCAAATTGAAGGACAGGACTATGAATTGGATGCAATTGCTTTGAATTCCATGCAATTGCTATTGTTCCAGATGGGTGTGTGATTTAATACACAGAGTTTTGAGTGGCAATTGTCTGTGACCTGTTAGGCAAAATTAATTGTGATTTATCAAAAGCACTAACCTTGCTTAAGGATATTATTGCCAGAAGTAAGATGTACCTGTAATAAGAAATAACAGGGGGAATTATTTTCAAGATAAAGGAAAATAAATAACATGTAAGAAGATTGTTGCCTTAGTTTTATAAAAAATATTTTCTAAATCGTGCAAAACAACATCATTTATTACTGTTAATCAGCTGGCAAAAATGTTAAGATGGCAGCTTGCACTTTACATTTGCAAAGAATGATTAAGAGCATTGTGTCATTCTCATTTCATACTTGCTGACAATTAAGAGGTTAAAGAAGCTTTAACCTTTTCTGAAAATCTAATTCTGTAAATATGGTGATAACAAGCCTGTTGCCATATTAGGAATAAAAATGTATTAGAAACCTTCACTCTGCTGAGTTTTTTTTTCCTTCTCTTTCTCTAATAAATTATACAAGAAAATTATTTTGCCTACAGTTAAAACTACTGACAGAATTTACTGAAGATTTTAAAAAATAAAAATGGTTGATTTATTGAGCATCAAGAATGGAATATCAGGTAACTGAAAGATTTTAATTATAAAACATAACTCTCTTTAGTCTCTTAAACTAAAGCTGCAATAGGGGACAGGATGTTTTCTAAGTCTAGATCCCAAGAAAGGTAGCATTTTTACATGTTGCTTTCTCTTTCCATTTTGTGCAACAGGTTGGTACTTCTATTTCAGCCTCCCAGTGAGAAAGATTTGTGAAATTTTGTTTTAATTAGGGCCAGGATGTCTGCCAATCTGCCAATATGCAACATATTTTAATATTAATTAGAATCAAAAGCCAAACTTTCTATAGCAAACTATTTTCTTTAAGAAATCAATGGGAAGATGTTTCTGTTTTTGTAGTCTATATTTCAAGACAGTAAAGACCTGAACATTAAAAAAAGAAATTATTTTGGAAAAGTTTCTGAAATTATTATTTTTTTCCTTTGGTTAGTGGCATCTTTTTGATGGCGGAGGATAAAGTGCTTATCGTTGATTATATATATAAATGTGTGCGTGTGTGTGTGTGTGTATTATATATATATATATATATATATATATATATATATATATATATATATATATATATCATCTGCCATCATCACTTCTGTTTGTCGTCTGTGGGTCAGACTTTTACAGTGTTTCAGATTTATTTGGGGCAGCCTTGTGCAGATGTTTTTCTTTCCTGATTGGTTGGAATCTTGGTCTGTGTTTTTGGTCCGGTTGCTGTGTTCTGCTTGATGGTGTTTCTGATATCTTCTGTCTGTTGCTCTTTTGTATCTTGATTGGCGCAGCATTGTGTTACTTTAATGAGTCTTTGTCGCCGGGTAAATGGCTATCATAGTTGAAACTATGCACCCACTAAGTACTGACATACAAAACAAAATCACATCACAAAAACACGAAACATAGAACCGAAGGAACGACCATGGAACAGCTGTACTACAGAAAAATTAAGTACTACACAGACATACACACACACACACACACACGAACACACACACGAATAGAGGTCTTGGCAGGTTCGGGTCTTTTCCCATGTAAGATTGATAGTATCTTGGCAACATTTCATTCATTTTTAATGGATATTATTTTCACAATTTTCTTCCAGCTCCAATTGAGTACTAACTTGGGTTTTTTTTTTTAACTAGACAGTATAACTCTAAATAATTGAGGACAAAATAAGATTTCCATATCTTCATAGATTTAGTCCCAATAAATGATTTGGTGTATTAGAAATAATAGGGTTTGTTTGTTTATTATTGATTTATTTATCTAACAGATTTATAGAGCTATTCAACTCACTCTTGAGTTCTTATAATAACCTCATAATCAAAAGTTAGAAGTGAGGCTCTAGCTCCCTTGTATTAATACAAGTAATAGAATAGCTATGTTTTCTCAGAATTCTTAACTCATTTAGAGATATTCCAGGTAGAATCTGCTGTAGGTAGTAGGGGACAATATTGTCCCACCATTTTATACATACTTTACTGAAAAGGATTACAACTGACATGACAACATAATTGATCGATTGACTGATCGATAGATTACATTTCCATTTATCGTCGAGAATACAAGATGGTATAATAATGTTCTTCCTTCAGTTGGGGTCACCTTTTCCTGATAATATCTACCCATCAAAACAAGAGTGGTCATGTCAGGGCTACTTATAGATTGTCCATTTCAATTGCCATTCCTGTAGTATATTCCAACTGCTTCTTCTATCCAGGTTCTCAAAACATCATTGACGACTTGGCTATAGCATCGGGGACAAAGGAATTAGCTTCTTGACATGAATGCTAGGTCCTGTTCTTAAATGGTTACTCACAATGTATGGTTTTAGTGTTACAGTTGTTCATCTGTTTTTATTAACTATTATGAATTTGTGGGAAGTTGTATGACATTCAGAGACAGTTGAATCAAAAGCCCTGTAGATGAATAAATGAATGTTATTCCCACAAGTACTAGAGGAATAAATGAATGTTATCTCTACAACTACTACCCTGTGGGGTAGATGAGGCCAAAAGAGACTGTACAAACAAAAAGTCACACAACAACTTCTCATTCAGCCACCCAATTACTCAAATAAAGAGGATCTCAGAAAAATCTATATATTATTAATCATGTTGCAGTCAGTTAAGAGTGATAGATAGCATGGTCAATTTAAATCACCAAGACAGTTTTATGTGGTAATAGGAACCATTTTTTTTAAAAAAAAATCAATAAAATGCCATAGAAATATTCAGAACTGAAGTCCTGAAAAATCATCATGATTAGGACCTCTTTTCAGCATGAAAGCTCTTATGGAAAGCAAGATTGACTTATTTTGACAGATTGTGGGTGACAGCGGATATGGATCTAAAAGGAAAACAGTTAAATAATATATCTTACAGATTGCAAACAAGCATTTCCTCAAAAATTCTTGGAACCAAAGTCAGAGCTAATTCAGAGTTGTTATACCTGAAAAGGAAGAACCGTTCAGTCCAAATTTTAAGTTTATCTGGAAAGAGAGAAAATTGACCCAGTATACCAAAAGAAGAGAATATTCATAGCCCAGTATTGAACTGTGCGGTCCTTCTTGCTCTCTGAACTTGATTGAACAAAGCTTAGAGAACACCAAGGACCCCGTGAACTAGTATACTTAATCTAAAATCAGTCAGTGGAAACATATTTTGAGAATTCATCACAATGAAAGATCTGAGAACAAAATTTGATGTTTTACCTAGTAAACATAAATATATATATATGAAATGAGTAAAGTATGGAAGACTTTTTATTTTGTTTAGGAGTACCAAGAAAGAGGGAGGGAGGGAAGGAGGAAGGAAGGTAGGAAGGAAGGAAGCAAGGAACCATGGAACCAATGAAGCAAACTTTCCAATGCTATCTGCTAATTTCCCATAAATAAGCTTGATGGAGAAGCTGACAGGATGTCAGAGGTTATTCCAACATTCCCTGATTTCCCCCCCATCTGTTTCTCTGTTTTGGTAAGAAAAAACATCTGAAATGATGATCCAATAGGATCATGATAGTACTTAGATTTATATACTGTTTCACAATGTTTGACAGCACTCTTCAAGTGCTTTACAGAGTCAGCATATTGCCCTCAACATTCTAGGTCTTCATTTTACTGACCTTGGATGGATGGAAGGCTGAGTCAAACCTGAGTGGATGAGTATCGAACTCCTGGCAGTGAACAAAATCAGCCTGCAATATTCCATTTTAACGATTGCACCACCAATATTGGGTAGCATAACTAAAAATCTTGGGTAGCAGTCAGAAAATCTGTACATAAACAAAATTTCCATCTGTTAATTACAAAAGACTCTATTGCTGGTATCCACAGCTATGCTATCCTGATATAGTATGAAATCCATCTTAAGTTCTTGGGAAGAACTCAATGCATATGAAGGCCAACACCAGCTAAAGAGCTGTCAGTTGTGATTTCACATTGTTTTTGAAACAACAACAATAATAATAATCCAAAATATAATAATGCCAAAAAATGAGACAGTGAAGAGCTTGTGGGACTTTCGAATACAGATGGATCACTATTTTGAACACAACACTCCAGATATTATGGTTGTTGAGGGCCAAAATGTGCAATTTATTGATATTGCTGTACCAAGAGACGCCAGAATCGAAGAAAAAGAACTGGAAAAATCATGAAATATAGTGACCTGGCCATCGAAACTACTCAGTTATGGATGAAACATGTAACAGTGATACCCATTGTCATCGGGGCACTTGGTACCATGTCCAAGAATTTTACAAAACACATCAAGAAATTGCAGCTTCCTGCAATAACACCAGGGGAACTGCAAAAAACTGTGCTACTCAGAACATCATATATTTTAAGAAGATACTTTGTTGATACCTAGGACACTGGCAGAAACCATTAGCACCAGTCAACCATTAGCACCAGTCACTGGTATTTGTGATACATTTTTAAATGATCAGTTGATTTTCATGTCTAATGAATAAAAGAGACAATCATAACAATAACAACAATAATAAACAATTTCAAATGATAGATCCACATTCTGCCTCCAATAAGGAGATCACTCTATTAGCATTTTGATGTGAACACAACCAATTTGTATTCCTCAACATTTATGAGAGCTGGTATGAAAATTCCTTATGATATGTAGAATCTTGCAACATAAGGAAAATTAACATTCCATGTGTTGAGATAGTGAAAAGTGCCAAGGATATGAAGCACATTGGCTCGTACCAAATTCTAATTTCCATTGAGTAAAATGTTTGGCAGCATAATATAGCTTATTTGCCAGATGTGCTATATTTCATTTTTTAGGTTGCAAGCAATCTAGATATATCACTATGACCTAACAGGCTTACTTACCTTTCATATGGTAAAATTGTCTGGATGTATACATCCTCCTATGTTAAAAGGTAGAATGTGAAAGCCAGGGCTATGTTAAACTTCAGTTCAGGACATTAGCCATGAAGCTAATCAACTTTCTAAAAGAGATCTTACACCTCACTCCACCTTCTGAAGGAGAAAGTTGCCAGCAAGACAGTTCAGGAGTTTCCTGGACCAAAATAACCAGTTGTTCCTTTGGAATATTCTGCATTTCTATGACTTTTTCTTCCAGAATTAGTATGGATGAGACTAGTAACTGCCCCTTCTGATGTTTAAACTCCCTTTCTAGATCCCGGCAGAATTGTTTTCTCCCTAAATGATGAAAGGAGATGAAATTCAGTAGAAGTGATAAATTGTTGAAGCAACTTTGTGATGTTTCTGATTTGCGCTCCTGGAAATAGTATGTTTTATGAGCTAATGGTCCAATCTGCACATGTTCTTTGTCTGTCTGTCTGTCTGTCTGTCTGTCTGTCTGTCTGTCTGTCTTATCTATCTATCTATCTATCTATCTATCTATCTATCTATCTATCTATCTATCTATCTATCTATCATCTATCTACCTACCTATTTATCTATCATCTATATTTCCTGCCTTCCTGCCTTCCTTCTTATATCTATCCATCCCTATCCATCTATCCATAATCTAGTTATTAATCTAATATATATATTGTGTGTATCCATCTCACAAACATGACTCTGAGTGGTATTCGAAAAAAATATATAACCTATTTAAAAAAGATTATGTATAAAAAATATACATAATACAAATATCTTGTATCGACTCCCTATTTCCATGGGATCAACAAGGGTGCTCGAAACACCATGTTTCCAGAGATTTCCAGAGAGCCAATAGGGTCACAGCTAATCTTACCTGCAAGTATAAGGTTCCAGAGTGGGGGCAGAAAAAGTTCAATCTCCTAGATGGTGTCATATAAAACTCTTTAGCTTTTGCTGGACCTGCTGGGGTGAGTAGATGGTACTCAGGAATGCAGATCCCGAATAACTTGAATAATTTTGGGCTAGGACAATCTGGAACTGCGCCGCCTGCAGTCTGATCTAAACATAGTACAACAAATTGTCTGCTACAGTCTCTTGCCTGTCAATGACTTCTTCACCCTCAATCACAATACACGGGCAAACAAACGATACAAACTCAAGGTGAACCTCTTCAAACTCAATTGCAGAAAATACAACTTCAGCAACAGAGTGATCAACGCCTAGAATGCCCAACCCAACTCCATTATTACACCCTCACAGCTTCAACCTCAAACTGTCTACCATGGACCTCACCCCATTCTTTAAGAGGTTCTTAAAATGGTGTGTGCATAAGTGCACCAGCATGCCTACTGTCCCTGCCTTACTGTCCCCGTTTATCTGTATTTACTTCCTTTGTTCATGTTCATACCTTGTTATCTTGTACATGTTTGACAAACAAATAAATATAAATAAATAAAATAACCTTATGGTGGTGAGTCACCAACCAGCACAACTCTTGTTTTTTTTTCGTTTTTTTTGCAAAGTATGCTTGCCTCGTCTCAATTGTTCTGGAATATAACCTCCTGCTCAGCTTGTCTCCTTTCCCTTCTTTTGTAGGCTTGGTTCTTGTTTCTTCTTATAAAGGTCCACACAAGCTATTTCTGAGATCCAAAGTGCAGGTTCCCTTCAATACAGGTAGTCCTGAATTTACAACAGTTCATTTAGTGACCATTTAAAGTTACAACAT
Source organism: Notechis scutatus (assembly GCF_049901735.1). Classification (NCBI taxonomy): domain Eukaryota; kingdom Metazoa; phylum Chordata; class Lepidosauria; order Squamata; family Elapidae; genus Notechis; species Notechis scutatus. The sequence goes on from NC_142013.1 coordinate 107,565,409, forward strand.
CACTGGAAAAAAAAGGGGAACATGTCCATTTTTCATCCTTAAGACCAGCACAGTATCCCCAGGGTCACATGATCAAATGTCAGGCAGTTGACAACTGGCTCACTTTTGTGACAGTTGCATTGTGTCTGGATGATGTGATCACCTTTTGCGACTTTCTGAAAATCAAAGTCAATGGGTAAACCAGATTCACTTGCCAACTTCAATGATCTACTGAACAACTGTGGCAAGAAAGGTCATAAAAATGGGGCAAAACTCATGTCTTGCTTAGCAACATAAATCTTGGACTCAATTGTGGTCATTGTCAGCATTCCAATGAAACTCTCCATATTCATTCAACACTCAGGAAAAAGTTCATTCAAGTAAGAATTGATTAAAGAAGTCATATTGTCACATCTGGGAAAACCCAAATCTGAGAGAACCAGGTTTTCCTTCCCTACAAGAACATCAAACATCCATCCCCTACACCCACCATCCATCACATGGTCCAATCAACCGTCATCCCAACTGGAGCCATTCCTCCAACCACTCCTCTCCAGGTGCAGGGTATATTGTCCTTGGCCCTCTGTGAAGAATGTTGTTGTGTCTAATCTTCCACCACTCTAAGAAACCCCCCCTCCCAAATTCCCAGGCACTAATTGTGGCAGCCTCGGAGCTTCTAGGTAAAATATGGCTTCCAAGGCTGACAGTCATAATTCAAGGACTACCTGTACTTCTTGCTTATCATTATCACCCTTACTATCACCAGCCAAATTCCACCCCAAATTCCTCTTACCTTTATAATTGTATTTTTAGTGCGCTCAGACTTTGAAAACTAGCTAATTTATATTCTTTCTATAGCTCCTATAGCAGCCCCTGTTTTATCAATAGCATGCCATCATTCTATCATCTCAATAAGCAATCATCAGCTGTCTACATGTATCATTGTAATTTAAAAAGGTAAAGGTTCCCCTTGCACATATGTGCTAGACATTTCCAGCTCTAGGGGGCGGTGCTCATCTCCGTTTCAAAGCCAAAGAGCCAGTGCTGTCCAAAGACATCTCCATGGTCATGTGGCCAGCATGACTAAATGCTGAAGGTGCACAGAACGCTGTTACATTACCACCAAAGTGTTCCCTATTTTTCTACTTGCATTTTTACATGCTTTTGAACTGCTGGGTTGGCAGAAGCTGGGACAAGTAATGGGAGCTTACTCCATTATGCGGTGCTAGGGATTTGAACCGCCGAACTGCTGACCTTTCTGATCGATCACCACGTCTTTATTGCAATTACTTATCCTCTGTAACTGAGCACAGAATTTTTTAAAACCCAAAGCTGTTCTCATCCCTTTCTTCTTTTTTCTTTCTCTTTTACTTTATCCTTCTGTTGAATTCTACTGAGAAATTGCTATTAGCTCTCCTGTTCAGTTTGCTCATTCCCTGGAACTATAATTTATTATCCTCCTAAATAAGAACATTCCTTTAAACTCTCTCTCTCTCTCTCTCTCTCTCTCTCCGTGTATGTGTATATATGCATACATAAATACACACATATATCCAACTTACTTCAACACATTAATTTCACCAAGTTTGCTTAATGCTATATCTTGTAAAAGTCTGCAAAGAACAAACACAGCAGTGATAATTTTAATCCAGTAAACTCTGTATTATAACTGCGTAAAATAGCAACATGATGTATTATGCCACAGCTCTAAAGTTAGTGCCCTGCAGATTGTTGGATCACGACTGCCATTCTCTAACCAGCTGTGGAGAAAATGGAAAATGGGATGAGAATGAAGGAGGTCATGGCAAATTGACTTGAACAATGCTCCAAAATAGTTCACATTAATTTTTCATTTGTTTGCTTTGTTTCAGGAGTCCTACTTGTTTATTTAGAAAACTCATTAATCTACTTTAATAAAGGAGAACAATGCACATTAAATTAAACCCATTAAAATAAGGAGGCTAGAACAAGTACTATCAGAACAATCAGCAGGAAGAAGAGCAAAATAAAGGTCCGATGAAGCTAAGCTGGACTAAACAAAACCTTCACATTTAATTTTTGAAACATTTGAACAAATAAATGAAATGTTTTAATAGTATATTAGAATGTAAAAAAATAAAATAGCACAGCATCAAAGATTTTACTTCACAAGCTTTAGAGTACCACAAAGTAGCCCTTGATCATAAGATTCTATTTTTTTCTAGTGTTTTTTTTTTAATGTTCTGTACTCTTGAAACAACTCCAGAGCAAAATCCCATTAAGCTGTCTCTATCACAAACAAGATATCCAGTGAATTATAAATGGCAATGGAATCCATGTACAAAGTGGAATAACTACCAATATGCTGACTCTTGGAAATATAAAATGAATGATCAGCATTGATCATAGGAACAGCCAACCATATAAGTAGAGTCTACACAAACTATTAGGACACCAAAATTTACATGATGAAGCAACCATGTAAATACTGCAATTGTGCATGAATTGAGGGGCACGAGAACTTTGTAAAGCAATAGCAATAGCACTTAGACTTATATACTGCTTTGCAGTGCTTTACAGCCCTCTCTAAGTGGTTTACAGAGTTGGCATATTGCCCCCACAATTTGGGCAGGGGTAGGATGCTACCAGTTCGGCCTGGTTCTATAGAACCGGGAGCTGCGAAGAGCAGCTGACATTGAACTGGTTCGGTGTTTGGCCCACCCACCTGCCCCAGCTCTAGGCTGTTCTTTATTCCTTTTTTTCCCTCCTCAGCTGCTTTGCGCGGCACAGCTGAGGTTGAAACAGCAGGAAACAAGAGGATTTTCAAACACGGCGTACCCGTGCACAGCGCTTGTCAGCTGTCCAGGCAGCACAGCTGATGATTTCTTCAAATGCTACACATATGCATGTTATGATTGTCTGCAATTTGGAGAACAGGCAAATTGCTCCACTGGCTGGCCCCACCCCACCCCTCCCACTCACTCCTTACCTGGCATGTGAGCTACCCGACTTGGCTGGTTTGGCAAGTTGCTATTTTTCCTTTTTTCCCCCTGACCATCAGCTGTTTTGCTCTGCGAGGAGATTTAGATTAGCTAGAAAGCAGGAAATCCTTGGATTTCTTGCTTTCTAGCTAATCTAAAAGCAGAGCCGAACCTTCCTTAGGACTGAAGCTTCTACTTTTCACTGCAGACTCAGGTAGCCGATTGCAGATAGATAGATCTCTAAGTGAATCTGTAATTCTGTGAGCAACTCAATCTGCCTGCCTGCTTTGCCTGCTTTTGGGTAAAAGTTGCTCTTTTTTATTAAAAATAGTCAATATTTACATAAATATTTATAATATTTATACAAGCCACACCCACCCAGTCACATGACCAAGTCACACCCACAAATTAGGTCACACCCACAGAACCAGTTATTAAGAAATTTGAATCCCACCCCTGAATTTATCCACCTCAGTAGGATGGAAGGCTGAGTCAACCTTGAGCCTGGTGAGATTCGAACTGCCAAATTGCAGAGAGCTGGCAGTCAACAGAAGTAGCCTGCAGTATTGCACTCTAACCACTGTGGCATAAAGGTTGAAGGTTCTGGTCTGTTCTCAAAAGCTCATGCAAATACTGTTTGTGTAGAGTTTACTTTCTCCATTCTTCCTAGAACCTACAGTATATATGGAAATGCAATAATGTTGAATATTTGTAGCTCGGGTGTAGGATGAGAGTTAAAGTTCATTCTCTGAGCTTGTGAGTTGGTTACCAAACATTTCATTACTAGACTAGGTAAAATCTTCAGTGGAATTTAGGAGTGTCACTGTCAGTGTTCTTCTATTTATATGGACTTCAGGCAGGGGTAGGATTATACAGGTTCACACCTATTTGCTGGAACCGGTTGTTAACATTCTAAGCAGTTTGGATAACCGGTTGTTAGAAGAAATTACTGGCCTAATCCTGTAAGGAAGGCAGGAAGGAAACATTCTTGTGTTGCTTACAGAAACTGCCTCTCCGTTAACCCTTATTACATTCTTAGCAGGACTACACTTCCTGTCTCTGGAACCTCTCTGGAGTTTTGTTTTTCCCCCCTCCTTTGCTGGTACTTTGCTTCTGTGGAGTCAAAGTTACAATGGCACTGAAAAAAGTGACTTATGACCATTTTTCATACTTACAACTGTTGCAGCATCCCCACAGTCACGAGAGGCCAGGTGAGGAGATGCATACCTCAATGTGAGTGATATTGAGTTGGCCACACCCAGCCAGTCACATGACCATGAAGCCACGCCCACAAACCAAGCCACACCCACAGAACCGGTTGTTAAAAAAATTGAATCCCACCCCTGACTTCAGGTGTGGGTGTGTTAAGTGAGGGTTTTGTAATGGGTCTTATAATGGGTCAGGTGTGATTCATAAATGTGAGTCCAAATCAACTGCACAGCTAAGCAGAGATAGCCTTGACCTTCAACCAACGCATGCAATCCCCCACAACCAGCACTTCACCTTGTAATGACTGTCACCTGATGCAACCTCCCCATCACAAGATGCTCACTGATGATTCACACCTGATCCATTACAAGACCTTCACTTGAAACACTGTTCTGTCCTAGGCGTCCCCCAAAAGCACTAAGTCAATCCTGAGTCCCGGCAAAAACCTATTTTATTACATTAATGTGAATTTATTTCATTCACAGTCAGCCAACGACTTGGCAAACAGTCTTGCGAAAGTATACTAATGAGCTCAGACCTTTATCAATCCTGGAATGCTGCCTGGTAAATAGTTCCACACTCACTGTTGACAGGGAAGAGCTGGGTTATAAAGACAAATCTCCACGAGGCTGGAACAAACAAATGAGCGAGTTGTTTCCTGCAAAAATCCCCCTCCCCTTTTGCTTCTCTTTTTAATCCTGATGGAAGGAACCATTCACTGACCTATGGCCTTACTCCCACATTGACCCTGAGTTCTTAATTGTCCCTTCCTTTTGACAGCTCTGCGCATGTGCAGGTTGGGAACCGGTTCCAGAAGCTACCCCACCTTACTTCTGTCCAAGCCCGAACGCAGCTGATGACTGCCAGCCTGCCTTGGCCCCATCTCTGTCTCCAATGCAGAGCCCTCATCTGAGCTTTCCTCAGCCTCCAGGACTGGCCCAGGTTCCTCCCCAATCTCCTCACTACTGTCTGACTTTGCTGCCAGCTCTGCCAGCTGCCAGCAGGTCACAACATACATCTATACCTGAAGGTATTATAAGCAGAAGAACACTGACACTGACATCCCTTAAACTCTGCTGAAGATGTTATCTAGCCCAGTAACAAAATGTTACAAAATGTTAGAAACTAACCCACAAGCTTGGAAAATGAATCTTCCCTCTCATATATGGAAATACCTATATACATATAGGTAGTGTTCTGACTCAAACCTTGTTCCAAGGAAACAAACACCCAACAGAGGTAACAGCAAAATCTTTTAATGATTCTCAATGAATTCTGTTCCTTCATGGTTAAAAGGCTGCTTCAAACTAATTGTCTCTGATAAGAATGAGCCTTGACAAGGTTGTGCAAGGCTGCCAAGAACACTAGATAAAGTTGCCAAGAAATATTTCAAACACAAAACCAACCAAGATAATCCAAACATCCATAAGGCTTGAGTGCAAAAACTTCTTTGCTTCCTGCAAAGAACTCCGGTTTCTCAGCTGGCTTTTATCTCTTAAAGGAGGGCCCATTTACCTTGCAGCCTTACTCCTGAGTCACCTGTGCTGCCGCAGCTGCTCTTTCCTTTGAGCAGCCCTGCACACATGCACACTGGGCACAGGCTCCTCGGGGACCTCTTAAATCTCTGAAGGCAGCATTCCTCTCCCTGATAGTCCTGGCCCCATCCCTGCATCACACGCAGGCCCCTCATCCGAGTCCTCACTCTCTGAGACCTCAGCCGTCTGCACCTGCTGCTGGTGAACCACAACAGGTAGGACCTAGAACCTATATACAAAAATACTTACATAGTTATAGTCAGAACCAAGAACCTATGTATGGAAATAGTCATATTATCAACCCTGAAGTTGGCTAAAAAACTGTGGCCAGTTCCTTTTGCAGTTTGTCTCGAGAGAGTTTCTTCTTCTCACAGCTTCAGGATTGACACAGCTTGGAGCGAAGGAGCCGGGTGTGTGTGTAGAGATACCTGGGGTGCTGTTGCCAAAATAAAATTCTTTCCCCTGGGAATCAAGGATGTTGGTGCAGGTGTTTGGAAGGTGGAGACTGAGGTCACGTAGCAACTGGACTTTATGCTGATTGGACCAGGTGACTGGAGACTCTGGGGGGAAGTGGCAAAGTTTTACTTTTAATTGGGTGTAAAACTGGCCGGAATCTAGAGCCAGTTTTCCACCAAGAAAATGTCAATTGGATATGTTCCAATAAAATATTCTTTGAGGAATATGCCTGCCTCAGAGTTCTTATTGAATGGGGCATATTACTTGGATCCTTGACACATATACTTATAGATAGAACCTAGAACCTACAAATGGAAATACCCATATACCCAGGAAATACCCAGGAAAAATCAGATCAAGATCTATGTGAGGTTTCTTTTTCTTTTTTTCAAAAGCATATCTCTCTTCATTCAATTTTGCTTTGGGAACTGAAGCTAAAGCCAATCCCTGAGATCCAGCCTCATCCAACAAATATATACATGTGATGTGTTCATGTGTGTTTGTATGCATGTTTGTCAGAATCTACACTCCTATAAGGGGCAGGGTCACAATTACATATACATATACATCACACACACACACACACACACACACACACACACACACACACACACACTTGTTTTCTTAAGTTTTTGCAGGTATTTATATATATGGTATTCCTCTTTGTTCGGGTATTTTCCCACCTCATTATAGTTGTGCTTTTAAAGTTGTAGCGACGTTTCAGCAGAATTTCATTTGCCATCATCAGGCTGGTGTATTGGGTTGTCTGTGTGTCAGGCTTTCCCAGACGTTTCTGTTTTAAATTTGGGGCTGTGTTAGAATGTTTTTTTTTTCTTTATCCTGATTGGTTGGGAGTCTTGGTCTGTTTTTATTGGTCTTAGAGTTTGCTGTGTTCTGCTTGATAGGTGTTTCTAATATCTTCTGTCTGTTTTGTAGCATTTTTTTTTTGTCTTGATTGGCTAACAACATTGTGTTTCATGTATTGGGGGCTTTTAGTGCAGCTTGGCTTCGGGTGAATGGCCGGCTATCGTTTATTAGGAAACTAGGTTTCATCTGGGTGGCTGGTTGGGGGTGTATTTGGGCTGGAGGTAACAGGGAGGTCTGTTTGTGCCCAGGTGTTTGTTTGGCTTGTGGTGTGAAGATTTTTTTGTTTGTGAGTGCAGGCTTCCAGATAATTGACAGTCCGGTGGAGTCATCTCTTCTATTCATGATTTCAGGTCATTTTTCAAACATTATATCTACATATACATGTATGTATGTATGTATATATTGCCTGAACAATAGGTTTTTCCTATTTGCAACTGCTTATATCAACTATTTGCTTTCTTATACATGAAGACCAAATAAACCATAAAACATTTGTCTCCCTCTTTTCCAGAAGGAACAAGGAGGAGGAGGAGAGGGGAGACTGGTATGTGGAAGGAAGGAAGGAAGAAGGAAGGAAGGAAGGAAGGAAAGAAGGAAAGAAGGAAGGAAGGAAGGAGGGAGGGAAGGAAGGAAGGAAGGAAGGAAGGAAGGTAATTAGGTAGGTAGGTAGGTGCTGGGTGTCTGGGTAAAAATTGAAATGGCAGTTCTAGAGAGAAGGATAGATCTGAAAGAAAGGGAGAACCTACATAGAAAAATATATGGACATTCTCAGTCATCCAGGTCATTGTTGTCCCCAAAGTACTTTTTCAAAAGGCAACTGAACTTTCTTTGTTTTTCCTTGAAGATATTTTCCTTCTCATCCAAGAAGCTACTTCAGTTTTGACTGTCAGATCTGTTAGTTCAAAAAGGAGTGTAGGAATTACAAAAACATACGCCTGCAACAGCAGGTAATTTCCAGGCTAATTTCCTGTGCATCCAGTTCTTATTCTAATTCTGTTGTCTTTATCCTTTCTTTCTCCCTCCCTCCCTTCCTTTTTTCCTTTTCAATCCTTCCTTCCTTCCTTCCTTCCTTCCTTCCTTCCTTCCTTCCTTCCTTCCTTCCTTCCTTCCTTCCTTCCTTCCACCAGTCTGTAAAATGTGGTATCTTCCAATTTAATAAAATAAAAAACCCCAAGCATAGGGCCTGTTAGGATATTTGCAGAGTAATCCTTGTATAAAAAGAATATGCACATGGAAAATGGTTTATGAGAACAGCTATGAAGCAATATACAGCCACACAAAGTTGAACAAGTTGTATTAATGTTTACTTGAACAAATAGCACAGTCCAATAAACAGTCCATGTCATACATGTTTGTATCAGTCCAGAAATATCCAGTTATAAAGTCTTTTTACATCTAGTTATAAAGTCTTCTTACCAGTTCCATGTCTTTTACAGCAGACAAATATCAAACCATAATACAACAAATAACCTTTGATATCAACAGAATATCAAAATAAACAGGGTTAGTCAGTATCGGTCCTTAGTCATTCAGTATCAGTATCAAGAGAGATCATCAGTGAAAAAGAGAAAAAGAAAGAGAATTAAACCATGATCTATAGCTCCCTCTTATGGAAACTCGTAGCATAATTAATCAACACAGCATAATACATTACAGTATTTTTCCTTAAAGCTACAAACATATATATTTGTAGTTTATATATTGTCAACCCAACTACGTTATTTACATATACACAACAGGGCCAATAAAATTCAACAGCTGATATAACCAAGAAGGGAAACAAAAATGAACTTTCCAGGGGATATCAAAGCATCTAACCCATCTCAGAGAAGGTCTGTCTTTGCCTCTACATCCTATTCATCTCTTTTGGGTCCTGGGTCTTAGCTTTTATGTATGAAGCCTCCTTCAACCATTGAAAAATCTGTCTGCAGGAAGCATTCCCTAGGGTGTTGGATGACTACTCTGATTGAACAAAAAAGCTATTTCAAATTTGTACAATGCATAATTATTCTCATCTCGGGCATATGGAAGATGACATATCTGTCACTACATTTATAGGTATTTATTTGGGGGAAAGCCTTCAACTTCCCATGCAGTAGAGTAGCTTCATTTAAACCTGATGCTTTTTTTTGGTTCCACATTTACAATTCCATTCTTTGTATCTCTGTGTGTGTTTGTGTGGGAGAAAGAAACCATATGTCTACTGAACATGTGTGAGTTCAGACTTTCAAGAACAAGCTTCAACTTCTCAAAAATACCTCTCACAAGAGACTTAAAGAGGGCATGGAAGACTAGTCTGTTTTCCTTGAAACAACTTTAAATTTCAGTTGGGTAATAAATGAAGAATGACAATTTACCTTGCATGATTACCTCTATTAAAAGATTTGGGGTTGTTCCAATAAGTTAACTAGCTTACAGTGTTTGAAAACAGAAACATGCAAAACCTTTCAAATTCAAAATCCTTCAGCATATAACTGGCAAATTAAGGCCAAAGTGTATTATTACAGCCTTACTAGAATAAAACTTTTTAAAAGCTATTTTGGAGCTATTTTAAACTTTAAATATCTGTTTCAAACATGGAATTCTTCCAGGAGTACTTAAAACCTCTTTTTTGAACATGGCATATTAGAATATTTGAATTAGAATATTTCTAATTAACAGAACAGAATAATGGAAGAATGGAGTGGGAAGGGATATTGGAGGTCATCTAGTCCAACCCCCTGCTCAGGCAGGAAACCCTATACCGTTTCAGACAAACAGTTAACCAATCTCTTCTTAAAAACTTCCAGTGTTGGAGCATTCACAACTTCTGGAGGCAAGTTGTCCCACTAATTAATTGTTCTACCTGTCAGGAAATTTCTCCTTAGTTCTAAGTTGCTTCTCTTTTTGATTAGTTTCCACCCATTGCTTCTTGTCCTGCCCTCAGGTGCTTTGGAGAGTAGCTTGACTCCCTCTTCTTTGGGACAACCCCTGAGATATTGGAATACTGCTATCATGTCACCCCTTGTCCTTCTTTTCATTGAACTAGACATACCCAATTCCATTATGATATTAGTGTCAGCCCCTTAGATATTGGAACACTGCTATCATGTCACCCCTAGTCCTTCTTTTCATTAAACTAGACATACCCAATTCCAGCAACAATTCTTTAGATATTTTATAATTGAAATGGTAAATTTCAAGCTTGAATCATTTCAGGTTTGAAACATTTTTCATCACATTATTTTAAAAGCACTTTTATATTCAAATATTAGTTAATATAATTAGCCAATCTAATATAACAATGTAGCTGTAGTTTGTTATACTGTAGAAAAATGCTTAGCTCTAGGGAATTTAATATAACTTGCCCTTGTAGTTAGGCCATTTCTCTAGTTGAACAATTGTCAAATTATAAAGTACACTGTCCTTTTTATTAAAAACCAGGGCACTACCAATTAATAATAATTAATGGGAAATTGCTTGGTCAAATTCCAAGAGATACTAATAGACAGTTTGCATTAAAGTTTACTAAGAACAGATTCTACAAACATGGAAGATGGGGAAAAAAGTATAAGACCTACCAGTTAAAATAAGCAAAACAGCTGGGATAAGAGTCTATGTTTTGAAGTTACTAATGATTTGTGAATAATTATTGTTTGATAATGTTATTAACTCATAGTGTTAATATTTTTTTTATTATGAGCTATAATTAAAAATACAGTTATTCAGAACTGATCATCATTTACTGCCTGTATTATTATGGCAGACATATAGACAGGTAAGTTAGGCAGACAAACAGATACAGACAGATGATGATAGATGATAGACAGACAGACAGACAAGCAGACAGGCAGACAGGCAGATAGATAGAGATAGGTAGGTAGGTAGGTAGGTAGGATATGTAGATGCTAGGTAGGTAGATAGATAGATAGATAGATAGATAGATAGATAGATAGATAGATAGATAGATAGAATTGATTGATAGATAATAGATCAAAAATATTTCTAATTATACCTATTATTTTTTCCTTAGCTTTGGTTACTCCTTTCCCTTTTCTTCTCCAACAATGAAAAGGATATTGGAATATTTTCAGCTCACTGCACAAAATAATACACCTTTCATTAATGCCTTTAAAAAAAATTTCCCCGAGTTACGAATTGTTCCAAGTCTCTCCAAATAGAACAGCCTAGAGCTTCCTATTTGTTTGCAAAATGTAGCAGCACTTCACAGGCCATACAATTAGTCTACTATTGCAGAGTTGATAGTGTTCGGGTTGTATTGCTAATTAATTGTTAATAACCTGCTGGGAACATAACCAGGACAGCCACTGTGGTTTGGAACTAGTTACTGAGGCTGGTGGAGCAGAAATGATTTAAACATTTTAATCAGAATTTCTTATATAGAGCTCTCTCCCTCTTCTTTTAACTCCCCACCAGTTTAGTGCTAAACAAAAGAGAAATTCTCCACCCGTAATGGACCCAGAATTAAATCCACTGGTGGAAGCAGAAGTTTAATACTTATCCAGGAGGAGGGTGAAGAGAGGGAGGAGTCAAAGGAAATCAATTGCAAAGAACGGTTTATAATTAGTAATTAGAAATCATCAGGAAGGCACGGATAGATGTGATCACCAATATTTGCAGAACTGTGGGGGAGGAAAATCCCCTAGGTATGAAGATAAATGCAGAAAAGAACAGACATGGCAAATGTGGATCGATCTATCTATCTATCTATCTATCTATCTATCTATCTGTCTGTCTGTCTGTCTGTCTGTCTGTCTGTCTGTCTGTCTGTCTGTCTGTCTATCTTTGGTTATTCGGGTTTTCTCCCATGTAAAATTGGAAGTATCTAGGTGATGTTTCGATGAAGTCTCATTCATCATCTTCAGGCTTGTGTCTTCGGCTTTGTGCTTCTCAGAGTAACGTGAGCTTGCAGCTGCTTCTTCCTTTTAACTGCCAGTGGGGGTGTGACTTGATTGGGTGGGGGCTTGGCTGTGTTCTGATTGGGTGGGAGTGTGTTCTCATTGGTTAGGGGTTTGGCTGTGTTCTGATTGGTTGGGGGGTTAGCTGTGTTCTGATTGGCTAGTCAGTGCAAGAAGAGATACAGTAAGTTTAAACCCCACCCCTCCCATTTAACTGGTCAGGACAACCACTAACCTATTTATTATAATTAGTGAATTTTTACTGTAAGATAGAGTTAAGGTTTAATGAATTGAGGGCTGGAGGCTAAAACACATGAAGAACAATTGCAATGTGACATAAAAGGTTTTTTTTTTAGTTATCTAGGGCTTGAATTATAATCTATGCTTCTCTATTTGCCCTCATTGTTCTTGTTGCTCTGTTCTTTAAAATAGCATAATTCAGTGGATTTAACATGTTATGGTTTTAAAATATAATTTTATCACCTGAATCTGTTTTCATACCATCGTTTTGTGAATATTGCAGTTATAATGAAAAGCTGATATTGAATTTTGCCACTAAACAGGCATTCATCCTGCCATTCATTGATTGACAAATAAATAAATAAATAAATAAATAAATAAATAAATAAATAAATGCATTCATCCTGCATTTTTCTGTGAACAGATTAAAAAATGATAATGAAAGTTTCTGAAGGCTCAGCTGGTACATTAAGTACTCTGGATCCAGGTCAAAACCGAGCTAAGACTTTTTGTTTAATAATTATTTTCTCCATCACTGGTATATTGTTGAGATTTCCAAAACATCCCTGACTTCTGTAAATATTCTGACATCAATAAATCAATAAATCAATAAATCTCTGTTTTTATGACTTTGTAATCCCTTAATTCGGGATAGAGTTGGGGCAACTACATGGAATTGAGTATTTACTGGCCGGATGCCCTTCCTGACACCACATGGAGTTTATAGCAGATATTTTTTTTCTTTATGCCATAATAGAGAATCATCCGCCATTACCATGAACTCTCAACCTTACAAATGGGAAGCGAGTGTCTTCATCAATAGGCCATTAGCACCACTCTCTGACCTCCATAAATATGACCCTAAAAGTCTGTTTTAAGAGTCACTAACTTTAATTAATTTCATTTAATAACATCACCTTTTTTCAGCTTTGTGGGAAGTCTGAAGAAAGAGGAATAACTTTAGTGAGTAGTAGAGAACTGTGTTTCTTCTGTAATTCCTTAAGTTTTCAGGTTATGTTTTAAGCATAGACCAAAGACTTCCCTGTAATTGTTGAAAGAATGGCATAAATGTAAACATATCCTTGAATTCAGGCTTGTCAATTTGCGGATATCTTTGCAATATAAAAGAAGGCTTTGCTTAATAACAATGCAAGTCCCTAAAGTTTTAATATATTACATAAACACATTTAGTAAGTGTGATTCTACTTCTAATTATCACTGCTGTCATATATTGGTGTTCACTCACTGCTTTATTTTTATTTTTAATTAAAAGCAATTGCCAAACAAATCAGTCATAAAATACAGTAGTGTGTTAGTATAAAGCTGAGCTTAAATAGACCTTGTGCGAAATGTACACAAGTATGCATCAAAAAGAGGGGAATAAAATAACACAGAGGTTTTGAGCTTCTGTATAAACTAGATTTTAATTGCACATCGCTTGTGATATGATCTAATCTGACTTTTTAAGGCACCTGAAAAGTAATACAATCTTTCTTCTGATTCCTCTGGGTGCATGAATCTTGGACAGCCACAAATTCCCTCTGAAGGTTAACATACCGTGAAATTGTATAGCTTTGTGACTTCATTGTTCTCAGAAGTTGTGGCAAAGTGGCTTCTTTTGATTCTATATTCTCGGCATACCAGATGGATAATAGTTTCACTGTGTCTCCTGGTCCCAGTGCAATTGTTTCTCAACTAGAAAATAAATAAATAAATGAAACAATCAGAAAGGGAATGAAAAGACTTTGTGGTTCCATATCCTGTGATATATATCTTTCTCATTCTGTCTCTCTCTTTTTAATAATATGAAAAATGTAAGAGTAAAACAATTAACCACCTATTGAACTCTGCCGACTGCCAGCAGTTTGATCCTGATCAGTTCAAAATTGACTCAGTTTTCCATCCTTCCAAGGTCAGTAAAATGAAAACCCAGATTGTTGGGGGCAATATGCTGACTCTGTAAACCACTTAGAGAGGGCTGTAAAGCATTATGAAGCGGTATATAAGTCTAAGTGTTATTGCTATTGCTATTTCTCAGGATTCTACCAAATTTTTCACTAAAATAAATTCTGGCCTTGGTTCAAATGACAAGGTATATTATCAAATGATGATTACAGAGCACATCACAACATATACACGTGTCTGTGAGTTGTGCATAAAACTTCACACAATACACCCACACACAATATTGATTGAAAATATGTTTGAGGTGTGAATTCTTCTCTCCACATTAATTGATCTTGGAGCAGCAGCATCCTGCTACAGTCATCTGCAAAGGTAGGTGATATTAGTCTATGTATGAATTGGAAAGTACTTATGTAGAACCAGCCAATGTGGTTTCAATTACAGGTCACCCTCGAGTTACAACAGTTCATATAGTGTCCATTTAAATTACAACAGTATTTAAACAAATGACTTATGACTGTTTTTCACATTTATGACCATTGAAGCATCCCCATAGTCAACATGATCAAAATTCAGATGCCTTGGAACTGGTTTATATTTATCTTTTGACCAACAAAGTCAAAAGTGAACCCGGATTCACTTAAGAACAGTTTGCCTAATTCAACAACTAGAGCCTCTCATATCTTAATACAGAAAATGCTTCAAGTGAATATAGAAAGAAAACCAGAGACTTTTCTTTTCTTTTGGGTTTAATTTAATTTAATTTAACAAGATTTTTTGGTGGGAAATCGGAACTTTTTTTTTTTTTTGTTATATATGTTGATAGCAGCAAGACTAATTTATGCCCAGAAATAGAAGGACACCCTAATCCTCACAATGGGTGAATGACTTCCAAAATTGACAGAGTTAACAGTGATGGCTAAATTGACTGTTTTGATTAAAGAAAAAAAAATACAAATACCTTTATTTCTACTTGGAAACCACTTCTTGGACTTTGTGCTTAATGTGGAAAGTCCCAGATGTGGAAGGGACACCGCTTTATATGCATGCTTTACATTAGAATACACATGGTCAAGTGTGATGTTTCCCCTGATGGCACATGTCACATACTGAGTAAATTCGGGAAATACAGTCTTTAAACATGCCTTATTAAAATCACCAGTTATTATATGAGCCCCATCAGGATAAGCCTTAAGTTGTATATTTATTGTAATATGCAAATATGCAAGTGCAGTACTAATATTTGCATCAGGAGGTATGTAAACAGCTGTAAAAATCACCACTGTCAGTTCTCTAGGTAGATAGAAGGGTCTGCACATGACTGTCATCGCCTCTAAATCAGGAGAGCAGTATCTGTTTATAACACGGCTGTTGGTGCACCAGTTATTATGAACGTATAAACAAAGTCCACCTCCTTTAGTCTTACTAGTGTCCTTATTATGGTCTTGTTGGTGGATGGTATGACATGCCAGTTGTAGTGAGGCATCAGGGCTAGCTGAGTGAAGCCAGCTCTCTGCAATAACTATCACAGCAGTCCTTTATCGTGTGATGGCTTGCTGCCATCAGATTAATCTCATCCATTTTATTGAGGAGTGACCGAGCATTTGAGAGAAAGATACTTGGCAATGATGGCATGTGTGGCTGTCTTTTTAAGCGAGTTAAAATTCCTGCTCTGCAGCCTTTCCTCCGTCTTCTCTCTCTGTGCTGCCTGCGCCATTTAAATGATCCCATTACAATCCATGGAGATCCTTGGTATTGCTATCTCCTCGGGAATACTGCGAGTCCTCTGAAAATCCGACATAATAGCTCTAGCAGACTGTAGTCCTTAGTATATTAGTTCTTGTCGGCTGTAAACCTCCCCCATGCAACAAGGCTCAGACACATACATCACCAAACACACACACCAAACCAGAGAGTTAAAAGCCGCAGCAACCGAGTGCACAGCCACTTTTAACGGAATTTGACAAGGTAGCTCAGGGGTGAAGACGCTGAGTTTGTCAATCAGAAAGGTCAGCAGTTTGGTGGTTCGAATCCCTCGCACCGCATAACAGAGTGAGCTCCCGTCACTTGTCCCAGCTTCTGCCAACCTAGCAGTTTGAAAGCATGTAAAAATGCAAGTAGAAAAATAGGGACCCCTTTGGTGGGAAGGTAACAGCATTCTGTGCACCTTTGGCATTTAGTCATGCCAAAGAGACGTCCATGACCATGGAGACGTCTTCGGACAGCGCTGGCTCTTTGGCTTTATAATGGAGATGAGCACTGCCCTAGATCCGGGAACAACTAGCATGTATGTGCGAGGGGAACCTTTACCTTTACCTATCTATATTTGTTTATTTATGTTTACAAAAAGAAGCCAAAGAAGAGGAATAGAGTGTTCAGGTATCATGTCACAGAAAGATACTTAGATTCCTTAGAAAGGAAACTCCCTGTATCGAATAGTATTACATAGATGGAAAGGACTTGGAGATCTTTTAGTTCAACCACCTGCTCATGCAGAAGATCCTGTACCATTCCAGACAACTGACTACCGAGCCTCTTCTTAAAAGCTTCCAGAGATGGAGCACTCAGAACTTCTGAAATCAAGCCATTTCATTGGCCATTTATTCTCACCATTAAGAGTTTTCTCCTTTGTTCTAGATCGCTTCTCTCCTAGATTAGTTTCCATCCATTGTTTCTTATATTGCCTTCTGGTCAGGGGTGCGATTCAACCAGTATAACAACCGGTTTGGTGAGTGAGCGCATGCTCCGCGTTTAAAAAAGCTAATGCTTTCCTTCAACTGCAGCTGAAGAAAACAGGTGAGGCACAGCAAATTGCTCTGCTGCGCGAATCAGCTGTGCGCTAACAAAAAGACATAAAGCACAGGAAAGAGCAGGGGCAGGCAGGTGAGCCCACAGGCTCATTGGAGCGAACCGGTTCATAGCCAGCTGATTGTCTGAACATGGGGTTCACCATGAACCAAGAGCTTTATAGCTCCTGCTGCCTTGAGAAAGTTCAAAATATTCTCTAAGATCCATCTAATCCAGGGTACCTTTTTTTTTTTTTTTGAACTATTATCATCTGGCAGACAGTACAGAATATTAAATACAAGCACAAATAGGCTAAAAAACAGCTTCCATCCCAGGGCAGTAGCTCTTTTGAATTCTACTGTACAATGCAGTGTTGGTGTAGTGTTGCGGGTTTTTGGTTCAATGTGTGGAGTGTGAAGGATGTGTGTTTGTGTTTATTTTCATGGTCATGATGTGCACTGAAGATGGTGTTTGATTTCTTTGTATGAGGTGCAATGACAATAAAGTAAGCTAAACTAAACATGAACCAGTCTGAACCGGGAGAATCCCATCCCTGCTTCTAGTGCTTTGGAACATAGGTTGTCCCCTTCTTCTCTGTGGCAGCCCCTCAAATATTGCCACATTTTGCTTAAGGAACTGTTTTCTATCTTCCTCTCCTTCCCTCCCTCCTCCTTCCAGGTACCTTGAAAATATTAGACTGCCCTTCTTTCTTTTTAATCTGAATGTTAATGATTGGATTGTGCTCTTCTATCAGAGTCTATTAATTCCAAAACAGCTGCTGAGCCTGGTCAGAACTGCTGTAAATCCATAAACATTAATGGTATCAACACAATCCTTATAATTAATTAAATGGGGAGATATGTGTATTGCAAGAAGACAGACACTGCACAGACATTGAAGGCCCCTATCTCATATCTTCATAAGCTATGAATTTTCTTTTAAATGCAAATTGCCATTTATGAAATATGACATCCCACTGTCAGAACAGTAACAAGCTATCAAAATTTGTGGCAGCTCCAAATTCATAATTCACTGATTTTATTTTTGAGCCACTTGGCAAGAAACATAAAAGGAAACAGCATTGACAGTGATATGTACCTAAGAAATCAATATTAATAAATCAGTGTCACTGGCTTGATAATAAAATTGTAATCAGTCGAAATATTATGCATTATTTTATCTTCTGTTAAGACAGCTGAATAAAAGGGGGAAAACCTGATACCAAAAGACCTCTCTGCATCTTTGGAGAAGACTTACAAGAGAAATAATGAATAAAGGAATAGCTGAACCAATTGATAATTGTAAATGGATATGGTCACACAGAGACATATGGGAGGAAATGTCAGAGGTGTAACTAAGCTTTGCTCCATAGTGTTTCTGATCAATGATGAATTTACCAAAGGCATGCTGAAAGAACAATCAATCAGAATAAGGCTGGAAGGGACCTTGGAGGTCTTCTAGTCCAATCCCTTGCTCAAGCAAGAGACCCTATACCATTTCAAGTGGCTGAAAAACCACTTAAAAACCTCCATTAGTATCCATTGCCAAGAAGTCAAAGAATACCCTTTGGGCAAAGTATGTCACGATTGACATTCTTTCCTTGACCTTGTTCAGCAAAACCCAAGTAAGGATTGCAATAAATGATGGATGGTTCAGTGAAGAGACAACAAACAGTTTTCATTCAGCTGTTTATGGCTCCCTTTTAAACATCTTCGAATGGAGATGAATATCTTCAAGCAGAGATGAAATAAACTCAATGTTGGGAAAAATACATTATATTACATTTATTACTCACTCGTTCTCAGAATCTATGCCAGACAAAATACATAAATTAAAGATTTCACGAGTCCAAAGGAGCTATCCAAAGAAAAATTTCTTCCTAAGCAACTGTAAAACAACACATTCGCAGTTGAAGAATGTAGAATACAGGATGGTTTATCTGTTCTGTTTCAAACACAGCTTCACTTCTCTTCTTGGTGGAAACAATTCCCTCTGCTCATGATTGGATCCCATTTCACCAAAGCAACATCTTACACCATGTAAACGTCTCTGAATTGTCCAAGGGTTAGTGGGGTGAGATTATTTGCAACAAGAGGAACATAAAATCAGTTACAACAGTAATGTTCCCAGATAGAGAATAATAGTTTTTTAAACCATGAACAAATCCCTTAAAGGCAGGAGTCTTCAAACTTTGAGACTTGTGGACATCAACTCCCAGAATTTTTTAGCCAGCAGGCATTCTGGGAGTTGAACTCCATAAAACTTTAAGTGATCAAGTTAAGGCATAAATAGGGATATTATTGGGATTCAAATTTCTTAACAACCAGTTCTGTGGGTGTGGCCTAATTTGTGGGGGTGGCTTGGTGGTCACGTGACTGGCTGGGCGTGGCTTGTATGTAAATGTTGTAAATATTTATGTAAATATTGAATTTTTTTAT
Organism: Notechis scutatus; assembly: GCF_049901735.1. Taxonomy (NCBI): domain Eukaryota; kingdom Metazoa; phylum Chordata; class Lepidosauria; order Squamata; family Elapidae; genus Notechis; species Notechis scutatus. The sequence continues at coordinate 107,584,683 of NC_142013.1, forward strand.
TTAAAAAAAAAAGAACGACTTTTATCAAAAGTCAGGCAAAGCAGACAGGCAGATTGAGTTGCTTGCAGAATCACAGATTCACTCAGAAATCTACCATTCTGCAATCTGCTGCCTGAGTCTGTCACATAAAATTTGCTTGCACAACGCAGGTGAGTTGGATGGCATGCATGCAAGATAAGGAGTGACTGGGTGGGGCAGGGAGGGGTGGGCGGAGAGGGGCGGGGCCAGCCAGTGGCGTGATTTGCCAGTTCTCCAAACTGCTCAGAATGGTAACAACCGGTTCTGTAGAACTGGTCCAAAGTGGTAGAATCCCACTCCTGGGATATGCTCTGGACCCTGTTGGCCAAGGAAGTTTGGAAAGAAGAACCTCTTCTGCTGTGGCTCCCACCCTTTGGAACACTGTAGCCCTTGAGGTGGAATATTCCCCCATCTGCTTACCCTCAGAAAAGACCTAAAAATCTGGCTTTGACTACTCACTTGGTGCCCCAATAGGGGTGTCCCATTCTGGAGGTACTTAGTAGATTGAGAGACATCTCACCTACATTTACAGATTGGTCTCTTTTTAATCCACTTTATTGTCATTATTGTTAATGTTAATTCTTTCATTTTCATTCCTGTATGTTTTTCATAGTTTTATATTGTGCTTTTATGATGTATGCTTTGCAGAATTGTATGACTGTGAGATACAGGTGGCATATAAATGTAATAAATGCAATAAATTAAATAATGCACGTTTTGGAGCTTGATCCCCAAAACAGTGAACAAACATAACATTTTAATTGATTATGTCCTATTGTATCATTGTTGACTCCAGCAAGTTGAGATGATCAAATCTTCTTAAGCAAAACTGTATTGAGTACATCATTTCAGCATGTATGAAAGCGAAACCAACTCTACTTAATTCCCACAATTTTTACATAACTAAAAAATAGATTTTCTCCTCCCCTCATTAGTACAGGTCACATTGTCCAATTAGGTATTCTGGAGTCTCTATGGTAACTCTTTCAAGTTTTCCCCAAGCATCTGTTGAGATGACCTTGCTTCCCATGGGATGATTTCTTGTCCTCTGGAGCTAGCATTACAAACCTTTCCCTCCCCTATCAGCATTCCAAATAACAACAACAAATTAAAAGACTTGGAGACTCTCATCTTTTCAAAGATCCATTTTATTAGAGATGTCATATTGGCACATATGAGGAAAACCTGAATCTGAAATTTCCAGATTTTCCTTAGCTCAAAGAAAATCCAAAATCCAACCCCTGCACCCAATAGTTCATCACATGGTCCAATCATTACTTAATTCCAACTGGAGACTATCCCCAGGCACTCACCTCCAGGTGAAGTGTAACCTGTCCTTGACTCTCTGAGAAAGGAATGTTGTTGTGGCTAATTTTCCACTGCTCCTTGAAGTCCCCTTCCCAAATTCCCAGACACTGAATGTGGCATCCCAGAAGCCTCAAAGAAAAATGGCTTCCAAGCTGACACCACCATCCCTTACTCTGTGGCAAGATGAGAAATGAAAAATGACTGCAATAGCATAGGCACATTTCGAAGTTGACATTAAACACAAGAATAGTGCATTTAGAAATGTTTTCCTCACACCTTTTTCTTTTCTTTTACTGTAATGGAAAAATTCTGACTTAGAAAATGGCCAAGATAAGCTCTCAAATTTCCAGTCCACTGTTCCACATTTTCTTTCTTTCAGCTGTAGAAATTAATATTGAGAAATCGTGACTTGCGAATAGCCTTCCTGAAATGTCAATCATCCCAATTTGTTTCTTTTTGTAACTAACTCAAGCCTGACTTATTGTGAAGTAAAATGTTGATTAGTTTTCATTTGGAAGTCCCACAGGATCTTAATGTTTTCATTTCTGGCCAATTTTTCATTAGTGTAACTTCAAGAAATGTTTGTTCTTAAATTGTAATTCTTATTATGATTTCAATGAGTCAAAGTATCCACTTTATTATGCTAGTCCTGTGCAGTCTTCTTACATTCAGATACAAGTTGGACAACAATTCATATTCTGTGCATAACCATAATGATGTTAATGATTCAACAGAGCTGGAAGGGACCTTGGAGGTCTTCTAGTCCAACCTTCTGCTCAGGCAGGAAACCTTATAACATTTCAGACAAACAATTGTCCAATATCTTCTTAAAAACCTCCAGTGTTGGAGCATCCACAATTTCTGGAAGCAAGTCATTCCATTGATTCTAACAGTCAGAAAATTTCTTCTTATGTCTAGGTTAGTTCTCGCCTTGATTACTTCTATCTATTGTTTCTTCTTCTGCCTTCAAGTGCTTTGGAGAATAGATAGGGTGATTCCCTTTTCTTTGCGGCACCCCTCAAATATTGAAACCTTGCTACATGCACTATTCTTTATCTTCTTCCTGAAATAAGAACATTATACGATTTTGCTGCTCAAATGAATAAATGAGACCTGTAAAGCATACTCTTGAATATTTGGATGATGTGTGAAGATGATTGCATAACTGCATTCGCATGGATTTGGAATTACTTGTCAAAATGTGGTTTTTGAATGATCAAGACAGCTCTCTAAGTGTTTCTCTCTTTTTTTCATGCCGCTCTTGGAGATCAAAACCTCTTGTTGAAAGATAAGAAAAGAGGAAAGGAGAAAATAGAGAATTTATGGTAGAATTCAGTACTTTTTTTCTGGTAGAGTACCATTGCCTTATCTTTTAAATGACTTGTGTTTGTCCAACCACAATGAGTTACCTGCTTCAGATAGCAGATAATGGTGGAAAAAGACAAATTGGCATAATACTAGAGAAGACACTGCTGCTCCCATGAAGGTATCTCAAGGTCCTTAAACAGTGGATGACCTATGTTAGTTTTGAAAGATTATTAGCCCAATTAGTTGTGGTATGAGAAATGACATTGATCGTGTTGGATAGCAATATCCCCTTAGGCTGATCTAGCATCATTGTACTAGGAGATTGGTTGAGACCATAAAGCCTTAAAATATTTAGCACCACAGAGATAAAGAGAGCTATATTATTTCAAGATTTTAAACACAAATAAATCCAAATATCTAAAAATGCAGGATGAGTTCTAGAATAGAAAAAACCCTGTTCAACACACTTAATATTAATATTAATATATGTTATAGAATCAAAATTCCTGAAGTTGAAATGCAATTTACTCTGAGATCAGATTCTTGTTCCCTTCTTTTTAAATGTAATCCATGCACCACTATTTTTACAGAAGGCTTTCACAACTTGAATGCTATCTGCCAGGTGTGAATGGTACTCATCTCAAACCTGATAAACTTTCCTGTTTTCTAGTCCATCTTGAACTACAAAATGGTGTGTGTGTGTGTGTGTGTGTGATGATACTGTAGCATCTGTCAAAGAATGGTTTATGGCTTGTATTCAGCTAAGTCAATCACAGCTATATACAACTTCAGTTAAAGTGGTAAAGGTAAAGTAGGCCCTTAATCTTTCAACAGAAAACACGTGGATAGGAAAACAAAAGTTATTTGATGTAAAGTAATACCAGTTTCTTGTAAATCAAACTCTTCTCCATTATTTGACCATTAGCCTCGAGGAATCATCCCTACAGCAGAAAGCTTAATTAAATGGAAACCTAAGCTTGTTTCCTACATTCATGTAGAGTTCTTTGTTTTATTGATTGACTGATTAGCCCTTGGGCCATATCATTCATTCATTCATTCATTCATTCATTCATTCATTCATTTATTGATGTCAGAATATTTACAGAGGTCAGGGATGTTTTGGAAATCTCAACAATATACCAATGATGGAGAAAATAATTATTTTAAAAAAAAGTCTTAGCTTGGTTTTGACCTGGATCCAGAGTACTTAATGTACCAGCTGAGCCTTCAGAAACTTTCATTATCATTTTTTAATCTGTTCACAGAAAAATGCAGGATGAATGCATTTATTTATTTATTTATTTATTTATTTATTTATTTATTTATTTATTTATTTATTTATTTATTTATTTGGTTTGTCAATTGCTTACAAGATAATAGTTATAAGTAAAAACATAGTTATGAATACATGGATACATATAAGAAAAATAAAAAATAAAAATAAAAGAAACAATAGGACAGGGACGGTAGGCACGTTGGTACGCTTATGCACACCCCCTACAGACCTCTTAGGAAAGGGGTGAGGTCAATAGTAGACAGTCTAAGGTTAAAGTTTTTGGGGTTTGGGGAAGAAACTACAGAGTCAGGTAGAGTATTCCAGACATTAACCACTCTGTTGCTGAAGTCGTATTTCCTGCAATCAAGTTTGGTGTGGTTTATATTGAGTTTGTATCTATTCTGTGCTCTGAAGCTGAAGTAGTCATTGACAGGTAGGACATTGCAATATGATAATCTTATGTACTACACTTAGATCGGACTGAAGGCATTGTAGTTCTAGGTTGTCTAGGTTTAAAATTGGTGGCATAAGGTATTCTGTTACGAAAAGAGGAGTGGAGAACCCTTCTCATGAACTAAATGCATAAATACATAAATGCACAAACAACACACAAACAAAGTCCCAGAAACAAATTATTACTAAATTATAACTAAAATTTGATAAAAGCAATTTAAAATGGAATTGGAAAAAAATACACTCTAAAATGTAATTGGAATTCATGCAAAGTTAGTGTCATCCATTTCAGAGCAGACATGATCAGTCTTAGCCCACCACTCATCTGAATCTCTTTCCCAAAATTTTAAATACACTGTGGTTCCTTGCTAGTATCTCATTTCTTAATGCTTCTTTTAAGTCTTCCACTCTTATCATTTTTCTTGTAAATTAATTGTTAACAGTAATGCTATGGATCTATCTATGTTGAATCTAATTATCAACAGTGTTTCCATGTTACACATTGGGATTAAGGGTGAGAAAGCAAGTCAGCTCTTGATTAAGAAGGCAGAGAAGCTTGTCTAATGGCCATCTTGCTATGTTGATCATTTGTCCAGTCATTAAGGATCAAGGACTTAATGGATGTATTCTGAAAGAGATCTCTTCAGGAGAACTAAGAGGGGAGAAGACATTTTGTTCAAATGTAGGAAAAACTGCAGTCTTTTGAAAACAGTCAGTGGTTGCTCTGGAGACTGAAGAATAAGAAGCTAAGAAAATCAAAGAAGTTGTGTGGTGACACTCCTATTTATCTAAAGAAGGTTATCACCGAGAGACTGTGAGAGAAATAGCCACAAAACCAAACTAATTTTACAGTACAGTGAATTTATCTACAGCCCTGAAAGTTTACCTGAAGAAGTTTTGAGAAACTAGGGCAGTATTTCTCAAGATTGGCCACTTGATGTCTATGGAGATTCCCAGTCATTCAGGTCATGGTTGACCCAAAGGTGCTTTTTCAAGAAGCAACTGGACTTCCTTTGTTTTTCTTTGAAGACGTTTTGCTTCTCATCCAAGGAGCTTCTTCAGCTCTGAAGAAGTTTCTTGGATGAGAAGTGAAGCGTCTTCAAAGAAAAACCAGACAGGATAGTTGCTTCTTTAAAAAAGACCCTTTGGGACATTGGCCACTTGAAATATGTGGACTTCAATTCCCAGAAATCCCCAACCCACTGGAGAATTCTGGGAATAGGAAGTTGAAGTCCACATATCTTCATGTGGTCAAGGCTAAAAAATATTGGGCTAGTCCATATAATTTATCATGCTAACAGTTGTATTCATTGTTCATGAACATGCTGGGTTGAAATTCTACCTGATGAAACTGAAATGCTGCAATCTGTATAAATACTACTTATTACTGGTTACTGTTTTCAATGTTGAAAGCAAAATTGGAAAGTTTAAATGGATAATCAAAACTACCTCAATAGGTGTCAGTATTTTTATTTAGTAGTGCTTAATAATATATATTGATACAGTGTTTGGTTTCAAATCACAGCAAAATATATTCTCTTTTATCTCCTTTATTAAAAATGTGCTCAGCCTTTTGCTGGTGGTACAGTAAGAATGTTCTACAACTTGTCCAAAATAATATTTTTAGTACTGACATTTTGAGCCTAAATTGGCATGAAATCTTGTTCTACAGCTATTTGCCATAACATTTGCCATATTGTGAAATAATAGAAATATATATATATATTAAGTTGCATATTATAAACTACATTAACTGGACCTAGAGATTTTTCCCAAATCACTGCTGAAGTGGAATTTTTTTAAATGAATCCCATATTATATAGAACTATACATGTTGTAAAAATGATACAGAAGATACAGTATGTAATCGTAGTTCTATAATAAATCAGATGACAAGTATGTGGAAGACAAGTATCTGGAAGAACCAGCAATATCTGGAGAGACACAAGTACTCCCAAGATTGAAGGATAACCCAATCTTTCAGGAGATGAAAATGATTTAGTCAGATTGTCTTCCTAAATGTTGATTATGCTGTTCGATCAGTTGACCTAAGTATAGTTCTAACTTTTGATTCTGATCTCTGCTGGGATTCATTCTTTGATCTGGACTTCTGGTTCCTTCTACCATCCGACTTTCTGATTTATCCTTTGATCCATTTCTATTCTCTCGGACATGACTTCTGGCTTGATCCTCTGTACTTCCTCATCCCTGGTCATCTCAAACTGCTACCGGTAGGTCTACCGTGACCAGCAACTTTCCATAGCTGTAACCTTACATTTTCTTCCAGCTACTAGTTTCCTTTAACTTTAATGGGTTGATCTGCAAGAATTCTAAAATTACACCATAAATGTTAAAGCTAGCTATAAATTTTATTTTACACTTCAAAGACTTTTCCTGGCTTTGCTTCTTTGTCTGGAATATCTGGTGTTTTTTTGTTTGTTTGTTTTTTTTGTTTTTTTTTGCCTCATTGGTGATCTCCTGAGGATATTGCACAAGGGTACAACAACAAGAAAGAATGTTAATGAAACCACTCTATCAATATTTGTTGACAATCAAATACACAATAATATTAAAATGGTATTCTAATCCAATTAAATCCAACTCAACCCAGCCCAGCCCAACCCAACCCAAGCTAACCTAACCTAACCTAACCTAACCTAATCTCTCCATCTTCAAGGAAATGAAGACTATTACCAATTGCCTGGACCAGTCTCTACAGTTTTCTTGGTAAGATTATTGCCATTTTTTTTTTTAGTTTTTTTCAAGGGCTGAGAGATAGTTACTGGTCCAAAGTCAACTAACTTGGTTCATATCTAAGAACTCAACAGGGCTCTGCATGGTAACACATTAAATTATACAGTTCATTTCATTCTTCCTTATATTTTTTTACCTACTGGCTCTAGCCTATCTACCACCTATCACCCACTTCCTATTTGGTGGTACAACTGCTATCAAGTTCTAGCCTATTCCACTCCTCAGCTGTCTCTTCTGTAAATTAATCATACCCAGATCCTTTAACAGTCTCTTGCAGAATTGGATTTCTGAATATTCTGCCAATTTACTAGGCCTTATTTCTATGTCACTGATTTTTTTTTTAATTCTAGTGTCCCAAACATAACACAACATTCCAAATAGAGTCTGAAAAAGCTAGAATAGAGTGAAAGAGTTACTTATTATGATTTATATCACTCTATTCCTATTACTCTACATCTCAAGATAGGATTTGCCTTTTAGCAGATATATCTCATTGTTGGGTGCTGATTTACCGTGGCTATCAAAAACATACAGCACTCAGTTTTGGTCACCACATTACAAAAAAGATGTTGAGACTTTGGAAAAAGTGCAGAGAATAATAACTAGGATGATTAAAGTCTCAGAGACTAAAACATATGAAGAACAGTTGCAGGATTTGGGTTTGGCTAGTCTAGAGAAAAGAAGGAATAGGGGTGAATGAAAGCAGTATTCCAGTATTTGAAGGGCTGCCACAAAGAAGAGGGTGTCAGCTTATTTTCCAATGTACCAGAAGGCAAGTCAAGAAGCAATGGATGGAAACTAATCAAGGAGAGAAGCAACCTGGAATGAAGGAGAAACTTCCTAACAGTGAGGACAATTAACCAGTGCCTTCAGAGGTTCTGGGTACTTTATCACTAGAGAAAAGACTGGACAGCCACTTGTCTCAAATTGTATAGAGTCTCCTGCTTGAGTTGGAGGTTGGACTAGAAAAGGTCACTTCCAGCTCTATTCTAATTGATTGAACATCCAGATTTCTTCCATACTGCTCAGCCTTTGCTTGTGTTTTACATTGTGTTAATATAAATAGTTAAAATAGTATGGGCAATGCATAAGAGTCAACCACCTGCATTATACATTATGCAGTTCTTAAAAACAACATGTAATAAAAATGTATGAGCAAACTATTTGAGCTAGGCCTCTAAACCACCGTGGCAGTTAATAATTAATTGGTGTTTCCAAAAGAGGTGTCAGAAAAACAAAAATAACTATAGTCACTATCTTTTGTTCCAATCCCCCTTCCATTAAATCTTTCTGACACAGCTTCCTATGTGGAAAATTTATAAATCCCTCTTCATCCTTTAAAACAGTAGGTGTCCCTCATACAAGCTATAACTCTCACATAATTGGGCACTCCAAGACGCCTTCCAAATTTTCGGTGACGGGCATAATTTTTCAAAAACACATCTGCCGTAAGTTTTAAAGCAAAACAACAATAAAAAAAAAAAAAACTCAGGACTATTATCCCGAAGAATAAATCAAGGGAATTGTGCCATGTATTCAACAGATAGGGAGGACTTTCTTTTCCTGGTGTTACCCAATGCATTTTATCCCACTTTCTGTTTTGATCTATGCCTATTAAAAGATGCCATGGTGTGGCATCTTTAAAGCAGTCCTGTGTCATTATGTCAATGAAAAATATGGACAAAGGGATGAGTGAGATGCTTGTAATGTGGGCAAGTAGTGCATTTTGGAGTGTCTTGAGTGTATATGGAAAATGCAAAAAGAAATGCAGCTTGGCTTTAGATTTTGGGGAAGCAAAGAATTACTCTTGCAATCATGAAATGGAAGGAATGCTTCCTCTATCATATAGTGACAGGGATGTAGACAGAGGCTCATCAGAATGAGCAGGTTGCCTTATGTATTTCTGGAAGCCTTTTCCTTCTGCGTGTTTTGGCTCTAGATGGAAAACCACAATAGATACTGCTGACAAGCAAACTGGTGTTTCCACAAGTTCATGAACATGACAACACTGAACTCTATGTGTGTTAATCTCAATCTGCATAATTGGGTCATTAACATTTGCTGGGTTCCTTTTAAATACTAATTTAGCTGAGATTACATTACAAGCTGATTATCTATCCCTTACCCAAACTTTTGCACACACACACAAAAAAATGACTGGAGGCTATCTGGATGGATTTTCTACTTACAGAGCCTTTGTGGAACTATCATTGTTACTATATGGTTCATTCAACTGAACTACTTTTTATCCTTCATCTATCTCTGCCCTGAGTTTGCAAGTACACATCTGACCTTGCCCTATATATCGTCAGCAAATCAAACAGCCCATGCAGTAACTTAATTTAGTTTAGTGTTAGTCTACAGTATTTTGGTGTGTGTTTTTTTTTTTTTTTAGTAAATGAGTTTGCAAAATCCTTTGATGTGTTAACCATAATCACCATGAAATAATAAACTCAGAACATCTGAATACTATTTGCTCTGCTATTGTTACTGCTGTTGAGGATAATATAAAGAATCTTCTTTATTTTCCTTTCTGAAGAGGACCAGAATGGTGTACAAAAATAAATAAATAAACTACCTGCTGGTTTTATTTAAAGGGGGGAGGGAGGAATCTGCAGCAAAACCACCAGTTTTAAAACAAGCCAGTAAAAAACAAAAAGTGTAAAGGGATTAAAATAAAACCTGTCTCCCTTCTTTGTCTTTATTTTTGTCTAGAAGACTTTGGGGATCTTGTTACTTTCAAATGACAGGGTGATTTAAAGCAAGCCAGTTTGGGTAGAAGCTCTTTTTCCCTTGGAAGACAATTTGACGACTATTTTCAAGAAGCCTTGAAGTAGCCTTGAAGTATCCTGGGAGGAAAACTACTTCCTTCAATCTGTTTTTAAAATCAACCTTTGCCCTCCAGGGCATAGACTCCTCACATCATGAACTACCACTGGGCCCTCTGATCAAAAATGTCCATGGTGCCTATTAGATTGTGTTACTCTCTAGTACATTTTTGAAAAGTTTGAGTTTTGGGAAAGTAAAATTAATCCAAAATATCTCATTGTTCTTGATTTGTTCTTTGCTGGTCTTTGCTGCACCTGTGTTGAAGTATTATTTTCGTCTTTATTCCAATCCTACCCAAAACCGGATGTAGAGTAGGCTGAGCCTCATGGTGGAGTCAAGAGAGGAATCAGTCTAGAATGGTAGTGTTCTCACAAATTGTCTAAAACCAACCCCTCTCAAATTCTGTTAACTCTTATCTATCACCAATTTAGTCCTGGCTTCTTTGTTGACTAGATTCTTGTATATAGGGGCATGAAAAATAAATCTTCTTGACTGGAACTCAATGTGTGGTACAACTTCTTTGCAATTGACCGTAGAGTCTCTGGGCTTAGGAAATTTTTGCTGATGCAAGAATGAATGGGGAATAATTTTGAGTGGCTCTTTGCACAACCTGGATATTCTGCAATTATATTTGGTTGGAAAGTCAGTTGGAATAATTCAATATCTCTGAATCAATGCAGCCCATTCATATGTTTCTGAAGATTCCCCTCCTCTCAAATCGATTCAGATAATGCATTGCAGCCTAATCCAGCAGTGCTCTTATCTTCTTATATACGGTGTCACAACGGGGATTTGACAAATACTTGGACCAAGATACAAAACATAATTAAGCAGTATTAATCCCTTGGAAATTAACAGGCTGATGCATGTTTACTTGTTAATTAGATTTTTGGCTTTGGTTTCTGTCAACTGCCTGGAGCTTCCAAAAGAGGAGAAAATGGCTGATCATTTGGCAAAGCAGAGCTGAGTTCAGCACTTGGCTTGATAGGGAAGTCGTCCAGGTTTTGCATAAGTGATGGTTATTTATTTCTATTTTTCTCTCTCTCACACTGAAGGCATCGGTTGCATTATAATTATCTCTTTAATATTTCCTGGTTCACTACCATGTCAGTAAAACACCTCCTACAATGAGCAATATAAGCTGAAAAGCCAATGAGGGTGGATTGGAAATGAAATGTCTGTTCTCATCTTTGTTATTTTCCAATTAAAAAAAAGAGAGAGAGAGAGAGGTGTTCTGAACCATATTAGGGTTATGGAAGCTTAAAATAATGACGGATAAGAATTTCAGATCTTTCACAAATATGAACCCAAGAATCCTCTATTATATATTCAATTTGCCTATATTTTTCAGGTTAAAAGCAAATGGATCTTCCTCTCAACCCCCATTTGCAGCAGCAGCAGCAGCAGCATCAAGTCCTCTGCAGAGCACATGGTCAGCAGTAGTTTTGATCATTCACAGCATCTTCGGCATCATCCCAAGAGATATAAATTTACTGAGCCCGGCCTCATTTTTTCTTTCCTCCAGCAGGTATCCAACATAGAGCAATTTTTGAATGCCATTCTTTAGGCATACATAAGATACAGCCAACAAGCCTCATTCAGTGTTCCTTCACAGTTAGAATAGAATGATAGAGTTGGAAGGGACCTTGGAGGTCGCCTAGTCCAACTCCCTTCTTAGGCAGGAAACCCTACTCCACTTCAGACAAATGGTTATCCAACATATTTCAACTTCCAGTGTTGGAGCATTCACAACTTCTGGAGGCAAGTTGTTCCACTGATTAATTGTTCTAACTGTCGGGAAATTTCTCCTTAGTTCTAGCTTGCTTCTCTCCTTATTAGTTTCCACCCATTGCTTCTTGTCCTGGCCTCAGGTGCTTGACTCCCTCTTCTTTGTGGCAGCCCCTGAGATATTGGAAGACTGCTATCATGTCTCCCCTAGCCTTTCTTTTCATTAGACTAGACACCCAGTTCCAGCAACTGTTCTTTAGATGGTTTAGCCTCCAGTCTCCTAATCGGTTCTCATGGATGTTCTAAATCTGATTTTGTAGTAGTCTCTTCATTAGTGATGCAGCCATGACATGAGACATGGAGGATTTTTCTCAAGCAACGTTGTTGGAACATCCCACTTGAATAGACGTTTGAAAGAGATGAAACAGAAAAGTGATGTCCTCATACAAGATTCAGATATGGTCCTATCAATCATTCTGAGGCAGAACTGGATCTATTGCAAGTTAGCTTAATAGAAGAATCATTTCCCAAATAGTAATAATACTTTGCTAAGTGTTAGGATTAGAACATTAGTATATTGCAAAAATGCAGTTGTTTCAGTGAACACTATCTTAACAATTAACTAGTTAAACTTTGTCAAATATCCTATTCTCTGTGATAGGTCTATCTCATTGTATTTAGTCCTGGTACATTCTGGTTCCATAGACATCAAAGGAAAATAAAATTTACATGCTGCCTTTTGATCTCCCTTTACAAACTGGAAAGGAGGGATGAGTGACTTCAACACCTTTCAACCAAGAGTTGAGAGCCAGGGAGCTGTCAAGTGAAATGAACCCAGGAATTTTTGCATATGTTTAGTTAATTTATTGAAATAGGCAAGGAAAGAGAAGACATTAAACTTATTTAAATTATAATTCCTTCCACATCCTGTCTCATTGCCCTCTTTCTATCCAGTACAAACTGTTGGATTTTGGACACATTCGTTCTTTAATAAAGGCTCCAACAAAGATCAGTGAAGAAAATGTTTTGGCCAACAGATAATGTTCTGAAACACACCAAGATTTCACTGAGGTTGCCCAAGTGTTCCTTGGCAAAGTAGAGAGATCTCCAAATGGATAGAAACTGAAGGAAAGAGACATGCAATGCAGTCTTAATTAATCATTTCCTTGTTAACCCTGCAATGATAATTGACCATCAACCCTAAAAATAGGACTCCCTGTGTTATTAAGTACAAATTTGAAAGTAATAAATGACTTTAATGAATATCAGAGTAAGATGATGAGGTTAAATGAAGTCCAAAGTCAAGCTGCTGTAGTTCCAGAATTCCCCGGAGACAGGAAAGTAATTTATAAAAACCTAGTCAAGACTTTTAACATTGAATATATTGACAGCAATGTTGTACCACTCACATCTCCAAATCCTGTGGATCTCTTGACAGCAGGACTAATGAAATGCATACTGGAGATAAAGATATTTGACAATATTGAGGAATATGAAGGATATGGAAGCTGTTTCTAATGAGCAGGAAGGAATAAGTAGTAAGGTGACCAACTTTTTTACAATGAAAAGGAGGACACAGATAAATTGAAGAAAAAAAACAAAGCCACTTGTGCGTGGCACACTCTCTCAAAACAATTCTCCTGTGTGGAGCCCATGCGTTTCATAATCGCGTCTCGCCGCATTGTACCGAGCCTTGACAAATCATCATTTCAAATACAAATACATCACATCACACAGATGTGATCGGATTGGCATTGATCAAACACGGAGATTTACAGATTAGTCTTCAAAAATCAAAAAGGAGGACATGTAGGAGGACACTGTTCGAGAGAGGACAGAACTTACAAAAGGAGGGCTGTCCTCCCTACAGGAGGACAGTTGGTCACCTTAATAAGTAGGGAAAATTACAGGTCTTATTTTCATATTTTTATGTATGACTGTTCGATATCTGCAGAGCCATGAATTTTGTTTGTATTTCTGACAGCCATACATTCAAAGTCTCCAGAGCGGTGCGGTGGCCTAGAAATGGAGCTCTTGCCTCACAATCAGCAAGCTGTGAGTTCAATCCTAGGTAGAGACCGATATTTCTCTCTCTAGGCACAATGAGAATAACCCTGCTGAACAAAACTCCCCATTGGTGACAGAAAGGGCATCCGGTCCTTAAAACACTCTGCAAACTCCATTCAGTTGCTCAGACTCCAACCCACAAGGGATTATGGGATTGTTAAAAGATGACGACGACGACGACGATGATGATGATGATGATGATGATGATGATGATGATGATGATGATGATACATTCAAAGTCTCCATGCTTACAGGAGTCTATGCTACTAAATCAAGGCACATGATGTTACAGACTGAAATCCTGCCATTTGTTTGCTTTGTCAAAGTGAAGGCATGAAACAAATTCAAATCACAAACTCACAGCTATTCTAAAATGCTCATGCCTTGGAGACATTGGACAGGGACCGTAGCTGTAGATATCTCATGCTGTGATAGGATCGGAAGTCTGAAATAGAATAACCCATCTAAGAGTTCATCACCATGATAACTAGATCTGATCTGAGTCAATAGTTTGAACCCCTGGGAAGAAGGCACTTAGGGGCAAGGTTATGATTTCATTCCCCAACCCAGTGTGCACTTCTTTTTTTGTTTATGAAAGCAAAGAATCAGCTACCCGAACCAGAGTTGACTCTAATCACTATAAATGAATAATTTGATTTAATGATGAACGTAAATTTCCATTTCAAAGACTATTCCTCTGGTTACTGCTCATTTAACAGTTCTAATCTGACAGCCTTTATAAATTTAGAACAACATAAATGTTATTCAAACAAAGGACCTCTTTTTTTTTATTTCCCCAGCCAAGGTGACATTGACTATCTTCAAAACAAAATGTACACAGAGGTCCATCTCTTTTAGGCTATTCTTGGCATGGACAGAATAACTAATCAAAATACAAGTGACACAGTGATATTAATTTGTCAGCAAGAGCCTGAGGGTAAGGCAAAAGAGAAGAAGAATGAAATAACACCGAAAGACCTCTTCAGTGTCAATATTCCAAATATATCCGAATATATTGAATTGCTTTCTACTTGGCACAATTTTCTTGGGGCATTTCAGCTATCATTCGACAAAGGGTAATGGAGAACTTATCTCTCTGAATTGTTCCTAAAAGGCAATAGAAGCAGGTATATTTCCTGGAAACGTTGCCCAAATTTAAAGATTACTATTGTATTAAATCTATTCCTTTCTTTCCAGTTCATGTTTTCTGCTCTGTTTGTTGTTGTTGTTGTTGTTGTTTTTGACTGTTCAACCCACAATTTCAGAATCCTCATGTTTCCCCAAATCAGAAAGTCATCTGAATCAATGGTGGGATTCAATTTTTTTTACTACCGGTTCTGTGGACATGGCTTGATGGGCATGGCATGGCTTTGTGGGGGTGGCTTGGTGGGCGTGGCAGGGAAAGGATACTGCAAAATTTCTATTCTCACCCCACTTCAGGGGAAGAATACTGCAAAATCTCCATTCCCACCCCACTACAGGGGATGCAAAATCTCCATTCCCACCCCACTCCTGAGAGAAGATTACTGCAAAATCCCAACCCATTAACCTGATTTGCAGCTCCGTTCTCCTGTGCAGGGCAACAAAAGAAGACCCAGCCAATCAGCTGGGACTTGGGAGGCAGAGAATAGATGAGGACAGGGCCAGTCAGAGGTGGTATGTATGTATGTATGTATGTATGTATGTATGTATGTATGTATGTATTTATTTATTCTATTTTATTTGTCAATCGCTTACAAGATAACAGGTATAAGGATAAACATAGTTATGAATACAAAAAAGGAGTACTTATAAGAAAAATAAAAGAAACAATAGGACAGGGTGGTAGGCACTTTGGTGCGCTTATGCACGCCCCCTACAGACCTCTTAGGAAAGGGGTGAGGTCAATAGTAGAAAGTCTTAGGTTAAAGTTTTTGGGGTTTGTGGAAGAGTCAGGCAGAGTATTCCAGATATTGACCACTCTGTTGCTGAAGTCATGTTTCCTGCAATCAAGTTTGGTGTGGTTAACCTTGAGTTTGTATCTATTGTTTGCTCTTGTTTTGTTATGGTTGAAGCTGAAGTATTCATTGACCAGTAGGACATTGCAATGTATGATTTTATATACTATACTTACATCGGACTGAAGATGGCATAGTTCTAGATTTTCTAGGTCTAGAATTGCGAGTCTGGTGGCATAAGGTATTCTGCAATGAGTAGAGGAGTGTAGAACTCTTGTGAAATATTTGTGGACTTTCTCAACTGTGTTGATATCAGATACATAATGTGGGTTCCAGACTGATGAGCTGTATTCGAGTATTGGTCTGGCAAATGTTTTGTATGCTCTAGTTAGCAGTATAATATTACCAGAGAAAAAGCTACATAGGATTAGATTAACAACTCTACGTAGGATTAGATTAACAACTATGTAGTTACAGTGGGCTCTAGCACTTAGATCATTAGAGATGAGTACTCCAAGATCCTTGACAGAGTTTGGATCATCCACAAGGTCTTGACTATTCAGCTTGTATTTTATTTTCTGATTTTTTTTTGCCAATATGTAAGACAGAGCATTTATTTGTTGAGATTTGAAGTTGCCATTTGTTTGACCATTCTGATATATAGTTGAGGTCTTTTTGAACTACTCAAAATTTCCACTACCGGTTCTCCAGAACTGGTCAGAACTTGCTGAATACCACCTCTGATCTGAATGTAGTCACTTTAGTTTTCACAGGAAGAGCATTTGGCTATATTTCCTTGATTCTAAACCCTGCTTCCTAGCTTGTAAAACAGTGGGCACCTCTTTTATTTATTTTATGACTTATGACAAATTAATCAGATAAAAAGAGACATACCATACAGATATGATTGCCGTTTGTACTAGTGAAATTACAGTTTCTCTTTCAAGGTCTGCACCTGTTATATTATCATTGCATCTCAGAGCTGCAGTTTTCTCCCACTGTGAGCCATCCATATGCATGTCCTTGCTGGGTATTTAAAAGCAAATTGTCCCAATTGTGGTATTTAAACTAGAGGATAACATTATCATACCTGCAGGGGCGGGCTTCAAATTTTTTAGCAAGGGACTCTCTGCCTTAATGACTGGCTGGCTGGGTGTGGGTGGGTGGTCATATGACTGGGTAGGTATAGCCAACTCGATGTCGCTTCTTTGCTCTAATTACCTAAAAAGAAAGATATATACCAAAAAGTTGTTTATTATTTCATGCATTTAATACTTAAATAAAGCAGTGATTGTGAGAGGGATTTTAGAGTCTTAGTGGAGTTTCTGGTGACTTACTGATTCTTATTATTTGGGAATTAATCCCCTAGTGGCTAGTGGCTATGTTATCTGATTTTCTCAATGGCTCTCCCTTGCAAGCGCTGAGTGGATTGTTTATCTAGCTTGCAACTCTTTTACGAGGTGTGAAATGCTCTTGGCTGAATGCCCAGAAGTTCAATTAAGCCTATTAAGAGCTTTCCCTTGCTGCTTGTCTTTCTGGGATTATTGGGGGCTCTCCTAGTTCTGAAGAGTCTTAACTAGGGGCTCTCCCAAGCCCCTGCAAGCCCCCAGCAGCTCACCCCTGCATACTTGTGTCCAGGTAGTTCTCAACTTATGACCACAATTGAGCCCAAAATTTATATTTTTAGGCAAGAAACTTGTTAAATGAGTTTTGTCCTGTTTCACAACTTGTCTCACCACATGTGTGAAAGCCAAATCTGGCTCTAGGTTCTGACTCAGTTTACCTTTCCAATAAGCAACTGAGTTGGAAGATCATTTAAAAGCAGGGTTTTTTTAGGGTACCTTAATAAATTGGATCTCTATGGAAAAAAAGAGGAAGCTGGGACTTTGATCTCCATGTTTCCCTCCTTTTTATAGTTAACTCAACAAAGAAAATGCAAGAGGAAAGTTGATTGGACAGAATAAAAGTCACATCCCTTAGCAAAGGAAATCAGTTACATGTAGTCAAGCATGTTGCATATTTGTATCCCATAATATCACACATGTCCATTAAAATGAGGTTTGACATCAGAAGGGGCATAATTGTAAGGAAAAAGGTTGTTTAGAATTCATGGAAGAGATAAGCCAGACCCCCCAAGTTGTACTAACAAATTGTTCTTATCCAGCTTGTTTATCAGTTTAGGAATGTTAAAAGCTAATAAATCTGAACATCATTTTAAAAGAGAGAAAATAAATCAAATTAAAATACAAGGTAACCATGTTAGCTAACAAATAACAAAACCCATGTTATTTGCCCCTCACGTGTTAAGTGAATCACTGAAGTTCTGAAATTAGTAACACAGTCATTAAATGAATCTGGTTTCCCCATTGACTTCGCTTGTCAGAAGTTTGCAAAAGATGATCACATGACTCCAAGTCACTGCAACCGTCATAAATGTGAGTCAGTTGTCAAGCATCCAAATGTAAATCATGTGACCCTGGGGATGCTGCAATGATCAGAAGTGTGAAAAATGGTCATAAGTCACTTTTTTCAGTGCCGTTATAACTTAGAATGGACACTAAATGAACTGTTGTAATTTGAAGACTACCTATATTAAGTCAGGTGACAAGTATTCTGGACATCTGCAGAGAGCAGTGGATGGAAATGCACTTATGTAGAAAGACATAAGATTGAAGGGTCACTGGAGAGAAAAGTGCCTTTGATGGTCTTCTTGAATGTTGTTGTTGATAGTTGTGAAGTCGTGTCTGACCCATCGCAACCCCTTGGACAATGTTCCTCCAGGCCTTCCTCTCCTCTACCATCCTCTAGAATCCATTTAAGCTCACGGCAACTGCTTCAGTGACTCCATCCAGCCACCTCCTTCTCTGCCGTCTCCTTCTTCTTCTTTTGCCCTCAATCTTTCCCAGCATTAGGCTCTTCTCCAGAGAGTCCTTCCTTCTCATGAGGTGGCCAAAGTATTTGAGTTTCATCTTCAGGATCTGGCCTTCTAAAGAGCAGTTGGGGTTGATCTCCTCTAGGTTGGATCGCTTTGTAGTCCAAGGGACTTTCAAGTCTAGAGTCTTCTCCAGCACCATAGTTCAAAGGCCTCAATTCTTTGGCGCTCAGCCTTCCTTATGGTCTTTCACAGCCATACATTGCAACTGGGAAAACTGTAGCCTTGACTATACACACTTTTGTTGGCAGGGTGATGTCTCTGCTTTTTAGATTAGCCATAGCTTTCTTCCTCAGGAACAAGCATCTTTTAATTTCTTATCTGCAGTCCCCCTCTGCGATGATCTTGGAGTCCAGGCAAATAAAATCTGTCACTCCTTCCATTTCTTCCCCATCTATTTGCCAGGCATTGAGAGGGCCAGATGTCATGATCTTAGTTTCCTTAATGTTGAGTTTCAAACCAACTTTTGCACTCTCCTCCTTCACCCACATCAAGAGGCTCTTTAGTTCCTCTTCACTTTCTGCCATTAGAGTGGTATCATCTGCACATCTGAGGTTGTGGATATTTCTCCTGACAATCTTAATTCCAATTTTTGATTCATCTAGTCCTGCCTTTCTCATGATGTGCCCTGTATATAAATTAAATAAGCAGAGCGACAGTATACAGTGTTGCTGGACTTCTTGAATGCTGATGTGCTATTTGATCAGTTTACCTAACTGTAGTTCTAATTTTGGATTCTGATCTCTGCTGGATTTCTTTCTTTGATCTGCAATTCTGGTTCCTACCATCATCCTAATTTCTGATTTATCCTTTGATTCCCTTCTATTCCCTGGACATGACTTCTGGCTTGATCTTCTGTATCTCTTCAACCCTGGTCATTTCAAACTGCTACCGGTTGTTCTACCATGACCAGCAACTTTCCGTAGCCATAACCTTAAATTTTCTTCCAGTGCACATACTAGTTTCCTTTAAGTTTAATGAGTTGACCTGCAAGAGGTCTAAAATTGCACCGTAAATGTTAAAGCTAGCTATAAATTTTGTTTTACACTCCACACTGTCTTTTCCCAGTTCTGCTTTTTTGTCAGAGATAACTCCTTTTGCCTTATTGGTGACTAAGAGGATTTTGCAGAAGGGAGCAACAGCAAGAAAAAAAATGTTGAAGAAATGGCTTTATCAATATTTGTTAATAATCAAATATACAATTATATTAAAAATGGCTGTTCAATCTACCCAATTGAATCATATTGAATCCCCCTATGCTAGGGCCTCCACCTTTGATAACTTTAAGATTTGTGAACTTCAACTCCCAGAATTCCTCAGCTAGCCATTTTGCTGGAATTTGTCCTTGCAAAATTTATGCTGGTTTCTTAAGGCTGCAAAGCCTTATCAATCCCCTAATACAGGGCTGTCAAACTCACGGCCTACAGAATGGATAAGTCATGTGCTGGCCACGCCCATGGCCGGTTTAGCGAAGGGGGGGGAAAGTCACAATATGTCACGTGATGCCAACATAATGACGTGAGTTTGAAACCCCCACCCTAATTCTATGTATATTTCCATAAAATGGAGCAATAAAGGAACATACAAAGTTTGATTCAAAAGACATTTTTTCCTGTTCTACTAGCCCTTATACCTGAAGAAGTAAAAATCAGCTTCTTCTTCCAAATGTCCCATTTTCACATCTTAACTTTGTAATGGTCATTTGTTACCGGAGCTCTTCTTTTCCTTCTAAAATGTTTCATTTTTGCATGGAGGAAACAAACCACTTATAAGTCACATATAACTTCATGTAATGTTGTGGTTGATTCTCTCTCCCTTTTTCTTTTTTAATAGCAGGGATTGAATAGTTGTGACTCTAATTACGATGTTTGACTTATAATAAAAACATAAAATAGGTGTAGCAAGATGACTTGGCAATGCATCTGAACCAAGTACACATTTCACAGACACGTACAACAGCTAGTTATGCAAAGCTGTGCGAGTCCCAAAAACTTTATTGAAATTTCATGTTCAAAATCATTGGAGCATGCAGCACAACCAAGGGAAAAGCAGTTAACTATTGAAATGTGCCAGATGCTGTTTTTGGAAGAATAGTTTCCAAGCCATGACATCTGGGACCTGTGTTGACTTCTACCTTTCTCCCTCCTATGAAGTATAAACGTTCCTGTTTCAAAACGAAGTGCCATCCTTGGTGAGAAGATCAAGCACAGTTTAAGGCATGTGCAAGTTTGGTTTTGCAATGCATGGAAAGCCAGAGTTTTCATTAGGGGAAAAAATAAATTAAGAACAGCAAGAAAGAAAAAGCAAAAAAAAGTCCAGTTGCCTCCTGAAAAAGCAGCTTTGGGGCAACCATAACCTAGATGACTGAGAATCTCTACAGACTAGATTAAGAACAGTTCCACCTATACTTAAAATGGGGATGGGGTGGATGAAAAAGAAACAGCAAAATTATTGGTTCCTTATGTAGGAAGTTAGCATCCACTCCTCTCCTAGAAAAATGAAATATTTTAGGATATGTTAAAAAAGCAGAATATTTTCTCTAAAGAGAAGTAGAAACGTAGAGAGGCAGAAACTCAGCCCCCCTACCTTTGTCAATAGCCATTAAGGTCTGGACCAGAGTATTTTTCATAACAAAGGTAGCCATCTCACCACACAGCCTGGGAAGATTACATCAGCCAGCATTTAGACAAAGCCTACAAAGTTAGCTAAGACATCTGCCCGCTGGGAGTCTGACAGCCAATGGGATACACTTCTGTCACAGGAACAGGATACACTAAGGTGGGGCCCAAGAGAGGGCATAAAATTCAGGCACTCTCAGCATCTCAGCCCTTTTCGTTCTTCACCCAATATCTTGAAGCATGTGACTGCCTTTTTCTTCACCCAGCCATGTGGTCCTGTCCACCATTATACCTTCTTTCCAAGCAACTTCCATGATTCCAGTGTCTTTTTCCCCACTTGGAACTGAACCCAGAAGGATATTTCTTCCAACACTTACAATAAGAACAAAAAAATTGGATTAGTTCAACGATCTACCTATCCGTTAGACCTTAAACATGTCGGTTGATAATTTAAAATATTTATACATGACTTCTCAACTAATACATCTCTTGCTTTTTTTTTTTAAAAAAAAGTATGCTGCAATAAAATATATTAATCTGAATACATGAAATGCAATAGTGAAGGCCACAAAATGAAGCAACTAAATGGCCAAAGGAAGTTCATTGATAAGCTCTCAGGTTTTAAGCTGTTCCAAAATATTAACCTCCTAACCGGGAGGTGGGGGGAGAATTCTTCTTGTTAGATGTCAAGAGATGCATTACAGAAAGAAGCATAAGCAAGAATATCTCTGAATGTTCCATTAATATGGAACAAGAGTTTTTTTCAGATATCTCAACTGTTCAACTGTTCAACTTCTTACAAGTTATAAGAGCTGCGGTTGTGCAGTGGTTAGAATGCAGAATTGTAGGCTACTTCTGCTGACTGCCAGCTGTCTGCAATTTGGCAGATCAAATCTCACCAGGCTCAAGGTTGACTCAGCCTTCCATCCTTCTGAGGTCGGTGAAATGAGGATTGTTGGGGGCAAGAGGATGACTCTGTAAACCACTTAGAGCACTGTAAAGCACTGTGAAGCTGTATATATGTCTAAGTGCTATTACCATTGCTATTACTATAATGTACAAATTAATAGAAAGATGGACCAATAGATCCTGCTTTTTTAAAATTGCTTTATTGTAGTCAACTTTTGGATGATTTTTTTTTTTAAATGTACAGACAGATCAACCTACTGGGGACAGATTGGGCACTGCTTAAAGACTTTCAAAGAACTTTCACCCCTTGATTTTTCCCACAGTATATTATTCTAAATGTTTTCTAAAAGATAACAAATTGTAAGCCTGATGTCCTTGGGAAACTGTGAAAACATAGCCTGGAGGATGATCCCTGAATGTCAAGATCAGTAGCCTCCACACAGGTTCATTTTTTTCTTTCAGTAGGTAGAATGGAGGGTTAATAATTTTATCTATTCCACAGAATAAACTTTAGACAATATGTGACCCATCAAGCTGAAGACAGCTGACTAGGCACTAGAGATGCCAGCTGTTGGATCAGTCAGTTTCAACTGGTGAAGGGAGGCTGCAGATGTCCTTCTGTTTCCATGTGAAAAGAAGGTCACCTGTGTGCCATGTTTTTTTCTTCTTCTACATAATCGATTATGCACAGCCTCAATTTTCAGAAGGCTACAACAATAGGTGGAAGAAAGAAATCCTAGGTCATATCCTCCTCCTCCTCCTCCTCCTCCTCCCTCCTCCTCCTCCTCCTCCTCCTCCTCCTCCTCCTCCTCCTCCTCCTCCTCCTCCTCCTCCTCCTCCTCCTCCTCCTCCTTCTTCTTCTTCTTCTTCTTCTTCTTCTTCTTCTTCTTCTTCTTCTTCTTCTTCTTCTTCTTCTTCTTCTTCTTCTTCTTCTTCTTCTTCTTCTTCTTCTTCTTCTTCTTCTTCTTCTTCTTCTTCTTCTTCTTCAGATAAAGATAAAATTTTAGCCTGCCACAATGAAGCCACTTTCAATATAAGTTCTAGGTTTCTCTAATCCCAAGCAATAATGACCCTTTGAAAATGTAGCTTTGTGGTGCCTTTAATATAACCAGCCTGCAAGCTTGAACATCTCTTCCTGATTATTTAGTGAAAGAAGAAGTGTAGGAAATTGTTACCACCCCATATACAATGGTTTGTATATATTTAGGATCCAGTGGTGGGATTCAATTTTTTTTACTACCGGTTCTGTGGACGTGGCTTGGTGGGCATGGCAGGGGAAGGATACTGTAAAATCTCCAGTCAGGGGTGGTGTTTGCCAGTTCTCTGAACTACTCAAAATTTCTGCTACCGGTTCTCCAGAACTGGTCAGAACCTGCTGAATACCACCTCTGTTAGGATCCCATCTAGGCTTTTTGTGGTAAATTTGCATCATTTTATAAACCTGACTTAAAAACAAATCTAAAAGAAGAGATGCATAGACACCAGCTGTCCAAAAGAGGGTATTAGTGGGAAAGATGAGGGAGCTGATGTTGAGATGGAGCAACTGAAAAATTTAAAGATTGTTAATCCACTCTTTTCCCCCTTCCAAGTCACTAACCCATCTCATCAGCATGTCTTACATAATCATCATTTGTGTGTCTGTCTCTATGTGTGTGTCAGAAAATCTTGAAATATTAATACATCTCTGGAGATTTCATGTTCTCTTATGAAGAAAGACTGTGGCCTGAGATCGCCACAATCTTAGGAATTATGCCTTTAAAAAATATTTTTAATGCCTAACATTGTACAGACCAATTGTTCCTGACCGCCCCAAAAATGCTGGAACAAATTTCTTTTGACTTCAGTGTTTCACCCTGGATGTAATTACAGTTCTAGTTCATAATAGGAAATAAAAGAAAGTTTTCAGGAAGAAAAGAAAGAAAGTAAGATACAAATGTAATTTTATCATAGAGTTCAAATGTTAATTCAAATTTAGAAGACTAAAAAACCCACTATTTATCAATCTTTGGCAGCAATTATTTGTATCAGAAGGTCATTTTGAGTAAAAAAAAAAGAAAGAAAGAAATCTACTGGTTTATTGGTGTCCCTTACCAACAAATTATTTTATCTGTCTACATTGCACATCTCCCTTGCCTTGTTGCTGAAAACACAGTAAGTTTAAGTAACTATTATGACTGATTTAGTTTGGCTAATCTACACACTATTCCAATATATCTAGTGGAATTAGGTTATCTTATTATTGTAATTCAAATGTCAATTGAAATGACATCATCTGCAAAACAATCTATACAGTACTTTTCAATAATATATTGCAAAGTAATCTTTATATAGAAGCAGCAATCTTCCCTGCTGTTAACCAGATGGAGAAATTCATAATTTCCAAATGAAATGAAACTAAAGTCCAAGTAAATTGACAGTTATTTTTCATATATATTATCCATATAAGGACAGAAAATACTTTTTCTCCCTCATTATGATGATCTTACTTCACTTGGACAGGTGAACAAGTTCATTAAAATACCTAGCATCGACCATGCAATTTTCAAAGCACTTAGTATAGTTGTGGGCTGTAGTTTGAAAATAGTAGTATTGTCTACATAAAGCAAGATTCTAGCCCAACTTTTATGACTTAATTACATTTGTTCATAAGACAATGCCCACCTTCCCCCCTAAAAAATCACATTATTGTTCTTATTGTTATTTAGCTTGTGCAGTAAACCAGTTTAACACACAGGAGACTCTCTAAATAAATGATAAAATAAAGACCATGGAAAAACAAGGGCTAACTCTTCCATTGGAATATAGTTGGCCTGCTAATGTCCATATGACCATTCAGGAAATAGAATAGAATAACAGAGTTGGAAGGGACCTTGGAGGTCTTCTAGTCCAACCCCCTGCTTAGGCAGGAAACCCTACTCCACTTCAGACAAATGGTTATCCAACATATTTCAACTTCAAGTGTTGGAGCATTTACAACTTCTGGAGGCAAGTTGTTCCACTGATTAATTGTTCTAACTGTCAGGAAATTTCTCCTTAGTTCTAAGTTGCTTCTCTTTTTGATTAGTTTCTACCCATTGCTTCTTGTCCTACCCTCAGGTGCTTTGGAGAATAGCTTGACTCCCTCTTCTTTGTGGCAGCCCCTGAGATATTGGAACACTGCTATCCTGTCACCCCTAGTCCTTCTTTTCATCAAATTAGACATCTCCAATTCCAGCAACCATTCTTTATATGTTTTAGCCTCCAGTCCTCTCATCATCTTTGTTGCTCTTCTCGGCACTCTTCTCAGAGTCTCAACATCTTTCTTATATTGTGGAGACCAAAACTGAATGCAGTATCCTAAGTATGGCCTTACTAAGGCATTATAAAGAGGTATTAACACTTCACTTGATCTTGATTCTATCCCTCTGTTTATGCAGCCTAGAACGGTATTCAATAACAGAAAACAACAGAAAACAGAACAGAAAATATGCTGAGAGATCATTCTTTTTTTTTTAAACCAGAATATACAATCAATCAAATAAAGACATAAAAAAAGAATGATTGGAAAGATTAATAGAGTTCCCATCCAACTAAAGTTCATTCTGATGTAACTTGTTTCTATTTAGAAATATGGAGGGAATGAGCAGTGCCATGTCCAAGTTGTCAGCTTTTTTAGAAATCAAAAGGGCAAGAACCCCAATAATTCTTGAGCTGACCTCAAGTTTGGCAGAACAAAATGAAAGACCCAACTGGGGAATGTCACAAATTTTCCCTCCAATCTAAAAAAGCATCATTTCTCCTCAAGATTGCTCTGAAGAGGTCAATATTATTGATGTCAGTGAAACTCAACAAGCCCAGGAGAATATATCTGGGGACCAGAGAATGTACTTCCCCCAAAAAATGTTCTCATGATCAGTCAGTGCTACAATAAATGGTGAGATAGAACTATTTTTAATCAAGCCTTCTCAAAAATATCATTAAACGTTTCTGATAGGGAATATAGCAAAGTTTGTGTATCAAACTTAAAATACCTACTCTAGTAAGTACTAGCTTACTAGTAGAGTATTGATGTTGCAATGAGAGGAGTGCAAATTTTAACGATGTTTACTAGACTACTTGGTATTTTTAATAAAATATCTGGGAAAATTCTGACCAACACAGATTCTGAGACACAGCTCCATGAATGTCATAGCACACTGCTATTTTTTTCACAGTTGGTTGAGTGACAGCAGACCAAATCAGACGATGCTTTCCACAAATAGCCCTTTGGGCTGGAAATGTAGTACACAATGTGTTAGATTATCTAACTGCTGAAGCACCCCACAGTTCCTTGGCAATGTTTTCTAGAAGCCTATGTATGTAGAAACAAATCCTATAACCAACTGATGCTATTCTCTTATTTTGAAATGTTGGTGACAATGTTATCTGTAAACCTGCTTTATTGCATTGCTTTATAGGACATTGGCCACACTTCAATTGCTAGCAGCAATAGGGGTTTTTTGTAGCGAGTTCAAATACATTGAAAATATACAAGGGGTACTAAAAAAAGACAGCCATTCAGGAACTAAATTGGAATCTAGTTTAGGTGACACATAAGTAATACCACTTCAAATAAAATTTAATGGAAAGGCCACCCAGCTGTGGAACAGAATATATGTACAGTTATCAAAAGATATCATCAAAGATAAGACCTTTACTATGCAGTTCAATCAAAAATAGTCAGACATATCATCATTCACCTTGGAAAATCCAAGATGACATCAAAAGTTGGATTTCACATATCGTAATGGGGAACATGAAGGAAATGAAAATTCTGGCAAGGTAAAAAAAGAAATCATTCTAGGTTTGTATTGGATTTTGAAGAGCCTTCTTTCCAGAACAACAAAAGCCATGAGCTGTAAATCTGGATGGCAAAGTTCTGTTAATTTATTTAATCTGTTGAAATAAATAATATTTTTCAACTCTCCTTGCAAAATCTGTAGTCTTTTATGGACAAAGTAATCATCAACATTTACATTTTTGGGATGGTGCAGGAAATATTTCCTATATTTTGATGATTTTTTCCCCCCTTAAATAGTTATGGGACACCATTGAACTGATTCAGTACGAAGAGAAATAAAGTTTTCCCCTATGTAAGTGCCTTTGGATTTTAGGATTTTCTGTATTTGTTAGTAACAATATAATCAGTCATTGAAAACAAAATAATTAGCAGGAAATCCAAGTACCTTTAAACATTGTAGTTACAAAAAGGTGAATGATTAAACTGGACCTGTCTGAAGATGAAATAATTAACAGGAAATCCAAATTCCCTCAAACACTGTAGTTACAAAAAGGTGAACGATTAAACTGGACCTGTCCAGTGGTAGGATTCAAATTTGTTTACTACTGGTTCTGTGGGTGTGGCTTGGTGGGCATGGCATGGCTTGGTGGGCGTGGCTTGGTGGGCGTGGCAGTGGAAGGATATTGTAAACTCTCCATTCCATCCCCACTCCACTAACCTGCTTTTCAGCTCCGTTTTCCTGTGCAGGACAACCAAAGGAGTCCCAGCCGATCAACTGGGACTCTGGAGGCAGAGAAGAGATGGGGGAGGTGCCAGTCAGAGGTGGGATTTGCTGGTTCTCCAAACTCTTCAAAATGTTTGCTACCGGTTCTCCAGAATTGGGCAGAACCTGCTGAATACCACCTCTGGACCTGTCTGTTTCTTTTTTCAATCCTGTTTTCCCCCATTTTCTTTTTTGTTCATTCACCTGAAAAGAAGGAAGAGAAAGTGTGTTATGGACTTAGTTTATTCCCTGGGAGAAAGTCCAAGTATTTGAGTTTGTATGTATTTATGATACATGCAAATGGAAATCAATTTTATAAATGGGATACGTTTATGAAAAGATTGGAAGGAGTTATCATTATCTACTCTGTAGAGATTTTTTTCCACTTCTCAGGAAATGAAATCTAAGATTCAGCTGGAATTTGATATTGAAGTAAGTTTGATATGGAATAAGAAATAGAATTACATTTGATATTGAATAAGGAATAGAATTATATTTCTTATTTTTCTTTTAACATTAACCACAAATATCTTGGTCTAGCCTTAGCAAGTGTAGGAAGTTAGCACCCACCCCGCTCCTAGAAAAATGAAATATCTTGGGAAATATTAAAAAGGCAGAATATTTTCCCCCAAAAGAGTAGAAACTCAGAAGGAGAAACTCACCTCAGAAGCAGAAACTCAGCCCCACCACCTTTGCTAACGGGTGGGCCATTAAGGCCTGGGGCAGAATATTTTACATAACAAAGATCTCCAGGTAAAGCTATAGCAATTGCCCAAGGATCTTTTTCATTACATCATCATCCAGCAAGGTTCAACCAAGCCTGGAACTCAGGTGAAGCCATGTGATCCAGACAAAGCCTACAAAGTTAGTTAAGACCCCTGCCCCTGGGAGTCTGACAGCCAATGGGATACATTTCTTACACAGAAACAGGAAACAGTAAGGTGGGGCCCAACAGAGGTTATAAAACTAAGGGTCTCTCAGAATCTCAGCCCTTTTTTTCCTTCTTTCTTCATCCAATGCATGTGATTCTGTCCACCATTAAACCATTTTTCCAAATAGCCTCCATGTTTCCAGTGTCTTTTTCCCCACATGGAACTGAACCCAGATGGATAATTCTTCCAACACAAGGAAATCAGATTCAGGAGATTACTTTAATAATCATGAGAGATTTCTGGTTAATTCACTTTCTCTAGACATTCACAAATGAATTGCTGATTATTCTCCCTCCCTCCCTCCCTCTGTCTTTCTATGCTGACTTTTGGTTTTCCAAAGTCTCATATCCAATATGAATGCTGATTCTAAACAGAATAAAGGTTTCTTTCTTATATTTTATATAATTTTCCTGGCAACAATAAAGTGATTTCTCATTACATCTTTTGTTTTGGGGTCTCTGTGTGGGTGTATGTAGTATGCATTTGAACAGATTTTGACTTTCTCATCTAGCCTATAACACTGGGATTTTCTCGTGGACTCCTTTCAATAATACAAGAGTCTTAATTTTCTCTTCCAGATTAGGGGAGAAAAGGTGAGTGATATTTTTTTTGCGAAACTGCAAAAAACTTATATCAAAGCTAAGAACCCCTACCTTCCTCAAGCAAATTAAGTTTATGTTTCTATAACCCTGATTGAATAAATCCTGTATTTGATCAGAATATGAATCATTACTCTTATGAGCCATGATTTACCATGCACTGTAGGGAAAAAAGGAAAGGGCTATTAGACCAGGGTCAGGCAACCTGTACAACAGTGTGAAATTACTCACTGCACGTCCAACCTGACTGATGATGTCAAGAAGTGCACAAATACCATCTGAACTTGACTTCTAGCAATAAAACGCCTAAATTGGAACAATTCATCTTGGCATACCTGGATTCAAGCTACACCTCATTCCTCTCTCTCTCTCTCTCTCTGTCTGTGTGTGTGTGTGTGTGTGTGATTTTTAGAGAGGATTTCTTGGTTGAATTATCTGATCCAATGTTTGGAATGTCATCTCAACACAATACTGTATGTATAGACCATTACTAAAATCTATCAATCAAATCTAAGGGGCGTGTCTAAGCGCACAATCGTGCCTACCATCCCTGTCCTATTGTCCCCAACTATTAGTTCCTATTTCTTGTATTTAAATGTATGTTTATTCTTGTTTCTCTTGTATTGTAAGCTTTTGACAAATAAATAAATAAAATAAAATAAATCCTGAAATCTTTATTTATCTCTCTCATTTCTTTTATTTTGCTTGTGCACGGAAATCTTATTTAAAAACCGTTAAAGATTACTGCAGAACTGAAAAGAAACTGAAACTGAAACAAAAAGCCAACAAAATTGAAAACCACACTGCCGGCAACAATAAATTATGATCTACATTTCCAATGAGTTGACTTTTTTTTAAAAAAAATGTAACAAATCTGTGCAGCATTAGGTCTGACAAGGTGCTTACAAAATGGACATTTCTCAGGAAAAAAATTATGCAACATCTTGATTTTAAGGAAATCAGTAGCTGAAATGGTAGCAAAAGTTGGGTGTTTTTCAAAACAGTTTTTTTGGTTTAAAAGTCATTTAGTTGGAAATAGAAAATTAGTTAACTTTTTAATATAGAAGCAGGCCATTTGCTGATCTCCATACACCTTCCTTCCTTTCTTCCTTCCTTCCCTCCCTCCTTCTATACAAAGATTTCACATGGAAAATGATGACTATTCAAGAAGGAAACAAGGAAAAAAGTAAGAAAAGAAAGTTCAAGGGAACGGATTCTCAGCGGGATGTTTAAATTCTGACTTCTAATTTTGTTTGGCCTCATTCTCAGAAAATAGAAAGCTACTATTTAAAATTTATTATGATAATTTCACAGAAATATGTTGTTGCTACTCTGATAACTATTATTTATGGGAGAATCTACATTCTCAAATTAACAGGTGCAATCAATTGGAAGCAGAAAATGGGAAGAGAAAGATGATTTGTACCTGCAGTTGATTTCCCTGACATAATTGTGCCCATAATTGATTGCCAGTACAAAATTAAAGTGCTAGTGGAGACTCATGTCAATTAAGGGGGGAAAAGTTTTTATCTGAAAGATTATTTCTCAAAAGAAAAGTTTCTTCATAGTGAAATAAAATACTGTAGGCTTTGCTGACATCACATCATTTTTTGTTGTTGTTGTTGCAAAGTTCAGCAATCAATGATCTTTATAGATTTGTCTCTTTCTATAAAAACGTTAATCTTCAAGTAGAGCTCAGCTCCTTAGGGACTAGGCAGACATATCCATGTAGTTTCTTGGCAGTTACACAGTTGTGGTTTGCCATTGCTAAGTGCTGGAATGGTTTAGTCTACATCTTGGTATCCTGGGATTTTCCAGTTTCTGTTTTTTATTCAGGGATCAGCTACTGTATGTTTATGCATGTTTGGCTTTCCAATAAATTATGTGGTTTCCATTTGTTTACGCTTTATTTGTATCAAAGTTGATTGTGCTAGTACTGGGAGAGAGTTTTTTTTTTTTTTTTAAGAAGGTGCTGTATGAGTGGAGTAGAAACATGAACCGGAAATCAAATCACAAAACTCTGATTTGTTTTGGACACCTCTTGACAGGGAATTCCCTGGAGAAAGCAATTATATTTGGAAGAGTAAAAGGGAATCAGACTGCCAAAGAACATCATAGCTGGACACCATCAAAGCTGATGCCAGTCAGACCATTCTTCTTCTTCTTCTTCTTCTTCTTCTTCTTCTTCTTCTTCTTCTTCTTCTTCTTCTTCTTCTTCTTCTTCTTCTTCTTCTTCTTCTTCTTCTTCTTCTTCTTCTTCTTCTTCTTCTTCTTCTTCTTCTTCTTCTTCTTCTTCTTCTTCTTCTTCTTCTTCTTCTTCTTCTTCCTGTCCTCCTCCACCTCAACCTCTCCTCCACCTCCTCCTCCTCTCCTCCTTATGTCACAACAATGATCAATGCATCTCCCTCATTTTCTTCATATATGAGCCACGATGGTGCAGTGGTTAGAGTCCAGTACTACAGGCTACTTCTGCTGACTGTTGGCTGCCTACAATTTGGCAATTCGATTCTCCCCAGGCTCAAGGTTGACTCAGCCTTCCATCCTTCTGAGGTGGGTAAAATGAGGACCCAGATTGCTGGGGAAAATATGCTGACTCTGTAAACTGCTTAGAGAGGGATGTAAAGCACTATGAAGCGGTATATAAGTCTAAATGCTATTGCTATATATACTGTTTTCTTTTTCATTTTTATCCCCCATAATTAAAACCATATCAAAGTTTGGGATGAAAGAAAGTAACCAAACCAAAGTCATAAAGCTCAAGATTTCCTGGCTCCTATTCAGGGGTGGGATTCTACCAGTTTGGACTGGTTTGGGTGAACCCCTTGTTCCAACCATCAGCTGGCTCTGAACCGGTTTGCTCCAACAAGCACGTGGGCCCGCCTGCCCACCCCTGCTCTCTCCTGTGCTTTATGTCTTTTTGTTAGCGCACAGCTGATTTGCGTGGCAGAGCTGTTTGCCGCACCTCAGCTATTTTCTTCAGCTGAAATTGAAGGTAAGTATTACTTTTTTAAAACGCAGAGCATGTGCGTGGAGCACACGTTTGGCATTCACACGTGCAAAGCACACGGTCCCCGAATTAGTTGTTATACCAGTTGAATCTCATCCCTGCTCCTATTCAAATACCCTGCCTTATGCCACATAACACCATGTTCCCTTCATGATCAGGGATGCATCAGCTGAAAGAAACAAGGACAAAGAGATGAAAGTCGACCTTATGGGAAAGGAAGAAAAGGAGATTTTTGTGTACCGGTGAGACTGTGGAGTCATATTCAGACAGAGCAATTCAAAAAAAACATGTCTTACATAAAGTGGTAAGAAAGGGATAAAGGGCAAGGGCAAGGCAAGGTAAAGCAATTCAGAAGGGAAGTAATTTTTTGCTTTCTTAGACCAGCCTGAAATCAAAATTGTCTTTCCTTGGCAATTTTCCACTTGTATATAAAATCAAATTAAATGTGATAGCACCAGGGTTACTCGAAAGCTAGAGACACATCTTGCATTAGACTCTTTAAGATTAAATCCAGTGTCACTTTCTGCTGGCTGACTCCATGGGCAATTGCATAGAAACACAACTACGAAGAGTATCTTTTTTTTTTTCTGGCAACATTTTGACTGCTTCCTTCTCCCCTCCTCTCCAGGTGACCTAGAGGTATACAGGTTTAGGTCATGTATTGGAAAACCATATTGAAAATAATCTTTGTTACCCTAAACTCTATTGCTTTATCCAGAATTAATGATAGATAGATTGCATTAGATAGATAGATAGATAGATAGATAGATAGATAGATAGATAGATAGATAGATAGATAGATGATGGATGGATAGATAGATGATTGACAGCAATAGAGAGATGATAGATGACAGATCACTAGATAGCTAGATAACTAGAGATAGATAGATAGATGATAGATAGATAGATAGATAGATAGATAGATAGATAGATGGATGGATGGATGGATGGATGGATGGATGGATGGATGGATGGATGGATAGATAGATTGGAAAGAAAAAAATGGAAAACAAGAAACAAGGTAGTTGAACTCACAGTGGCAATAAGTTGCACCATTGGAAGATTTGAAAGACCAGGTTGTAGACTGAATGTCCTGGAGAACATTTATCTATGTAGCCATTAAAAGTTAAGACAATTTGATGGCACATTTATCTATTTATCTATCCATCCATCTAACCAACCAACCATCATTCTATCCAATCATTCTATTCGTTCTCTCTTCAATTTTTGGAGGACTGGAATCATCTTAAGAACTACGGTCAAAGGGAAAATAGCATTCAGACAGACTTACTGTTAAATTATCCATAACTGAAATGTACCATTGGGAAACAGTATCAAAACCATGGATGATACAGCATAGATTGAGTCTGATTTTCACTCTCTCATTGGACTATAATTTGGTTGCCTACTGAAATTAATTGACAGTTGGTTCAGGATAGTGTAAACAAAGAATTGCTGTGCAGTATGTAATTAAAGCTAGCTTTCATGTTCATTGACAGTGTTTATCCCAGAACAGCAGGTACTAGAGACTGCAAACAAAGTTCTAATCTTAATGCATTGTTTGTAAGCTTTCCAGAGGCATCTGGCTGTTAATAATTGGAAACAGAAAGATGGTCTTTGGTTAAATCCAGCAGCATTCTTCTGAAGCTCTTAGTCATCTAGGCTGCCTACATGGATGTGCACCTTTCAGAATCAGGAAAATAAGAATGAATCTGGGAAAAGATTTCATTAACCAAATGTAGAATCTGACATGTAGGAAGTTTTGTCCATTGCTTGATTGCTTAGGGCTCTTTACCAATAAGAAACACATACATACCCAAATAGATAAACAAGCAGAAATTGTCAAACTCTGAAACAATTATTTAGCTGCTCTAATTTAACATATTACATTTTGTCATAAAGGTTTTTTTTTTTAAATTCTAGTGTGATAGATCATATTTAATACCCTAGTGTAGCATGCAAAAGTAACAAGATCTATGCTACATACTACACACACACACACACACACACACACTATGGATGGATAGATAGATGATTGACATGTATGTATGTATGTATGTATGTATGTATGTATGTATGTATGTATGGTATTCAGCTTTTTTCGGGTATTTTCCCACGTCATTATAGTTGTGCTTTTAAAGTTGTAGCAACGTTTCGGCAGAATCTCATCTGCCATCATCAGGCTTCTGTATTGTGTTCGTCTGTGAGTCAGACTTTTACAGTTGTTTCAGTTTTAAATTTGGGGCTACCCTACTGCTGTGCCAGAATGGTTTTTTCTTCATCCTGATTGGTTGGGAGTCTTGGTCTGTGTTTATTGGTCTTGGAGTTTGCTGTGTTCTGCTTGATTGGTGTTTCTAATATCTTCTGTCTGTTTTGTGGCTTTTTTTGTCTTGGTTGGCTGGCAACATTGTGTTCTGTATTGGAGGCTTTTAGTGCAGCTTGGCTCCGAGTAAATGGACGGCTATCATTTGTTAGGAAGCTAGGTTTCATCTGGGTGCCTGGTTGGGGTATGTTTGAGCTGGAGGTATCAGGGGGAGTCTGTTTGTGTCCAGGTGTTTGCCTGGTTTGTGGTGTGGATATTTTTTTGTTTGTGAGTGCAGGCTTCCAAATAATTGACAGTCTGGTGGAATCATCTCTTCTATTCATTCTTTCAGGTCTTTTTTCAATCTCTATGGCTTCTCTGATAATTCTGTGGCTGGGGTTTTCTATAGTGGCTAGGGTTTTGGTGCCATTGAAGTTGATGCTATGACCTGTGGCTTTCATGTGTTGGACTAGTGAGGAAGTGTGTTCCAGCTTTTTTACTGCATTTTTGTGTTCATCCAGGTGGGTACTTATTCTTCTATTGGTCTGTCCAATGTATGTGGCCAGGCACGATGCACAGGGGACTTCGTATATGCCTTGGTTTTCCAGGTCAATTTTATCTTTGGGGTTTCTTAGGATGGCTGCTATTTTTCTGTCTGTTTTGAAGGCAGTCTTGATGTGATGCCTATGTAGTATCTTACTGATTTTGTCTGTAGTACCTCTTATGTAGGGCAACAGGTATTTTCCCATGTCATTATAGTTGTGCTTTTAAAGTTGTAGCAACGTTTTG
The DNA here is from genome assembly GCF_049901735.1 of Notechis scutatus. Classification (NCBI taxonomy): domain Eukaryota; kingdom Metazoa; phylum Chordata; class Lepidosauria; order Squamata; family Elapidae; genus Notechis; species Notechis scutatus. Next base: position 107,619,971 of record NC_142013.1, read on the forward strand.
ACAGAATCTCATCTACCTGATAATGCATATACAAACAGCAGTAGGCTAGCACCAAATTTAAAACAGAAAAGGCTGTGAAAGTCTGACTCACAGATGAACACAATACAGAAGCCTGATGATGGCAGATGAGATTCTGCCGAAACATTGCTACAAATTTAAAAGCACAACTATAATGATGTGGGAAAAAGCTGAATACCATACATATAAATACCCGTGAAAACATCAGGACTGCCTTCAAAACAGACAGAAAAATAGCAGCCATCCTTAGCAACCCCAAAGATAAAATTGACCTGAAACCAAGGTAAAGTCCCCTGCATCATGCCCGCCACATACATTGGACAGACCAATAGAAGAATAAGTATGGATGAACACAAAATATCAAAAGCTATACTAGTATGGAATACAGGTATATATATATGGCCATATATATATATAGAGATGAAAAAGACCAGAAAGCATGAACAGAAGAGATATTCCACCAGGCTGTCAATATTTGGAAGCCTGCACTCACAAACAAAAATCTCCACACCACAAGCCAGGCAAACACCTGGGCACAAACAGATCCCCTGATACCTCCAGCCAAACACACCCAACCAGGCACCCAGATGAAACCCAGCTTCCTAACTAATGATAGCCGCCATTTACCCGAAGCCAAGCTGCACTAAAGGCCTCCATTAAAGTAACACAATGCTGCCAGCCAATCAAGATACAAAAAGAGCCAAAAACAGACAGAAGATATCAGAGACACCCATCAAGCAGAACACAGCAAACTCCGAGACCAATAAACACAGACCAAGACTCCCAACCAATCAGGATGAAGAAAACCATTCTGGCACAGCAATAGGCTGCCCCAAATTTAAATCTGAAACCACTGTAAAGTCTGACCCACAGACGGACACAATACAGAAGCCTGATGATGGCAGATGAGATTCTGCTGAAACGTTGCTACAACTTTAAAAGAACTACAATGACGGGAAAATACCAACCAAGCCGAACACCATCATGTAAGAAAAAAACATATATATATATATATATATATATATATATATATATATATATATATATATATATATATATATATATATATATATATATATACATATACATACCTACATACATACATACATACATACAGTATATGAGGTCTTTGGTGCTTTTTGAGTTTGTTTTTTTTGCTGCAGACATTTCATTGTCCAATTAAGCAACTTCAGTACTTGCTGGTATCCCAAGTACTGATGATGTTACCTACTTGGGTAAGGAAATGTCTGTAAGAAAGCAACCAATACCAAGAGAATACCAAGGACCCCACCACTTAACCCTGAGCTACAAATATTCTGTTCTATCAGTTTTATACATATACATGTACATATACATATACATGCGCACACACACACACACACACACACACACACATATGAACAATATATTTCCTTGAAACCAAAATAAAAGGTTGATGGCAAAGAATCAGACACTGAAAGTTTATCTATCTAGTGCTTGGCATATACACAATACTATGGACTTATTGAATGGTTCATAACAATAAGTATTTCATATAGCAATAGTACTTAGACTTATATAGCTTTACATATTACATATTTGCTTTACAGCCCTCTCTAAGCATTTTGCAGAGTCAGCTTATTGCCCCCCACAATCTGGGTCTTCATTTTACCCACCTTGGAAGGATGGAAGGATGGTAGCCTGTAGTACTGCATTCTAACTATTGCGCCACCGCAGCTCTTATGTATATAGCAGTGATGGCAAAACTTTTTGGCACTGAGTGCCCAAACCAGAATGTGTGCCTGTGCATGCACCGGAGCACCAGAAATCGGAGACCAGCTGGCCAGTGCTCATGTGTGTGCTAGCAACTGGTCTTCCAACATGCTGGAGCGCCAGAAACTGATGCTCCAATGCATGCGAAGACTGTGCTGGAAACCAGAAGAGCAGCTGGTGATTGTGCATGTGCCCGCAGACAGGGCTCTGCATGCCACCTCTGGCACGTGTGCCATAGGTTTGCCATCATGGTTATATAGGTATATAGTGAGTTTAATTGTATTAAAAGTGTGAACATGTTAAATCTCAAAACTGCAGTACGTGAATAGGAAGGTAAGGGAGTTGGAAGGGAGAGACCTCTATATGCTGTTGCAATATTATTTTATCTTTGGTCTTTGAACCATTTTAAATATGACTAAAGCATCAGCATACATCTTTCATTTGCTCCTATTGCACCCAGAGAACCTTACTGTTCACACGTCTTTCACTCATCAAACAATGCCATCGCGGGCTACCTCTGCTAGATTATGAAAGTCCTATCTCAAGGTAATATCCTCAATGTTTATTATTTATTTTAGAAAATGGCGTTTGCAGATGCTTTTCCCAGAGTTCATTGTGTCTGGATAGCTAAAGTCAACATTTAGTCAAATGTTTTACAGGTTTTGCTCTGTGAAGTATCACATCTCTATAGGGATCAAAACATTACATTATATTTTCCCTGCAGAAGACTAAAAAAATGTTTTAAGAGGTGGCATCTTTTCATCCTTTTTTTTTTCAAGAACCAAGCAGACAAATTTAATCTACAAGGTACTAGTATTTGATCACATTGCTGGCTATTCACAATGAAATCATTAATTGTGGTACAAAATGGCAATATTAATGTCATCTGAGATCTTTTTCTACAGCAGAGGTGGTGAATTCTTTTGCCTCTAATCCACAAACTTGCTAACTTTCACATTAAACACAAACCACCCTATGAGACACACACACACACATATATATATATAGGCAGAACCAACCTGCATTATTTCTAGCTGACATTTAAAACACATTTATGCCTTTTCTTATTTTTATCCTTTAACATAACACTTACCTAATATTGTAATGGAGAAAAAAGATTTTTGATCTCACTGCATTTGATTGAGGCTAGAATAAAAAGCAGAAGGAAAGAAAAAAACAACAACTTGGAACAGATTGTGAAATAATTAGTGGGGAAAGACTATGGAATATTTTAAACTACCTTGATTTCTGGAAGAAGTGGGAATCCTCAGGATTTTTTAAGTAAAGAGATGCATGGCAAAGACAGGTTTTCTGAAACTAAAATATCTTATTTTTTCACTTCCTACCTCCCATGGATTTTGTTTAATGTTGAAAGAATATTCTCATGTACACCTTTCCCTACAGTTCTGTATTTTAACCAAGGATCATTCTTCTCTTTGAATGATAAGCATAAGAGGAAACCATAGAACGTGACTACAAGAAAACATATCTAATTGGTGTGGTTGTTAAAGGTCCTGGACTAGATGCTGGGAAACTGTCTAGACAGGATAACAGAGATGGAAGGGACCTTGGAGGTCTTCTAATCCAACCCCTTGCTCCAGCAGGAAAGCCTATTTCAGACAAATAGTTAATCCGATATCTTCTTAAAAACCTCCAGTGTTGGAGTATGTACTAACTTCTGGAAGCAAATTGTTTCAAATTGACTTTTTCTGGCAGCTGCAGCACACTGCTGGCTCATCTACAAGTGATCGTCCTCTAGGACTCCAAGAACTCTCTTGCAGTTACTACTGTTAAGCCAGTTACCACCTATTCTATACCTGTGTCCTGCCTTAGTTGTGAAGCCAGTGCAGGATTAGGGGGGCAAGCAGGGGTAGGATTCAAATTTTTTAACAACCAGTTCTATGGGTGTGGCTTTGTTGATGGGTGTGGCTTGGTGGTCATGTGACTGGCTGGGTGTGGCCAACTCAACATCACTCACATTGAGGCACGCATCTCCACACCTGGCCTCTCATGACTGTGGGGATGCTGCAACAGTCGTAATTGTGAAAAATGGTCATAAGTCACTTTTTTCAGTGCCATTGTAACTTTGAATGGTCACTCCACACAAAGCAAAGTACCAGCAAAGTAGTGAAAAAAAAAAAAACCCTCCAGAGACGTTCCTGAGACAGGAAGTCTAGTCCTGCTAAAAATGTAATAAGGGTTAACAGAGAGGCAGTTTCTGTAAGCAACACCAGAATGTTTCCTTCCTGCCTTCCTTACAGGATTAGGCCAGTAATTTCTTCTAACAACCGGTTCTCTGGACTGCTTAGAATGTTAACAACTGGTTCTAGCAAATAGGTGCGAACCTGTAGAACCCCATCCCTGGGGGCTAGTCCATCTTTCTTAATTACAGGAAGAAGAAGATAATACCAAAGTGCTTCCAAACAGCCTGTCAAGAAAAATGTGGGTTTGTCGAAACAGTGGCCAGGAAATTAGCGTTTATCGCCTTATCTATTGTTTTGGGAGATTTTCAGTCTTGATTGTTATGTTGTAAATAAGGAAATAACATTTGACATTATGGAGTCTGAGATGCATCTTGAATCTAATATTAATTAGATTAATTTTAGATTAATTTGATTATATTAAAATCTAGTTAGATTCTTAATTTAACACTAGCTTTTCTATGTAGCTTGAACATTAGAAGTCCTTGCATATCTTCACTTGTCGCTTTCCACTTCCCACTCTTCCTTGAATCTGTACATCCACATCTATTGTTATGCTCATCCTTTTCTCTTTCATCAAGACATTTTGACTCTTTGTGACATGCAGAGAACACCAGTCAGATGGACAGCATTCTTGGATGTAGCTTACAAGAGCCAATGCACACAAATTAATGCATTCTTGCATTTCAGTTTACAAATCTTAAAGTTCTCCATTCACTATACATTGCCTTGTGTTATACCACGAAGGAACCTGACAAACACACAAGGAACAGTGTGTGATGACCCGGGGTGTGGCACAAAGGCAACACAGTCAGATAATTAGTAGGAGTCCCTTTATTAGCTCCAACTTTGCCCCCAATGTCCTGGTTACCTTCTGGCTGGAGAAAAACTCTCCCAGGAACAACCTTTGGCTACAGAGAATCAAATCCAAAACGTGGTCAACAAAAACTGTAACTATAAGTCCAAACAAGGCAAAATAAGGTAATTTGTCTGGTAGGGCAGGAGAAAAAATTCCAGACACGAAGGCAAGGCAATAACTCAACATTGGGAAGATTCCAGGAACACAGATAACCAAAGTACACACAAGATAAACTTATGTTTGTTCCCAGCAGATACTGCACTCAGCATGCATCTCTTCTAAACTCCCTTCCCAGCTGTGGCTAATGAAGGGAATCAGGGCCCTTTCCTCCCCTGTAAACTATGCAACCCACATTGCTCTCTTCTCCATTCCTCCCTGTGTGCCCTAGGTGGGCCAGGGTCTTCTTCTGAACTCCCTCTCCCTTGTTTTACCTCTCCCCTGCTCTGCTCAGCCTGACTTTGCCCTTCCCCAGTTTCCTGCACAGCCAATGGAGCTACACACCCACTCCCTGTCAGCTGTTTGTCTTCCTCCTCAGATTCAAACTCCGACAGGGGCATGACTGTGTGTTGATCCAGTCTGATGTATTGTTCTCTTGCCCTGATCTCAAAGGCTTTGTGTTTTCAAAATGTCTGCAGAAAATACATTTATTGAAGCTTCAGTGCCCCAGAAAACCCTGTACAGTATTATTGCTTGAAGCAAGACAAAGAGTTTCCTGCACAAATCCTTCCTCTTGCACAAGGCAGAGACTTGAGTTTGCAGATCTGAAACTCTAGCACCATTTATATGCCCATCTTAATTTGTATGGACAAGAAATGAAGAAGGAAGTTCCTTCTCCATTCTTGGAAAAGGCTTGGATCATCAATTCGTATACTTTTATTTCTCTTTTAGAGCAGCTGCCAAAGGATCAGACACTGAATAAATTAGCTAGTATACATGACTTCAATAAAATCTACAGTTTTGTTTTCATTATTTTTCTTGGTTGTCATAGACTCAACAGCTTGGGCTCCTTAGGTATACCCAAATGTAGTTACTTTTTCATCAATAATTCCTGTTTTCCCACCTTCACTTATCACTAAGATTTCTGTGCGACTTTCATATAAGAAGTTTTAAACATTTTTTTTTAAAAAAAGTGAAAAATGCATCAACCATCCACCATAACAAGCCTTTCCTGCAAATTGGAAGCCTCTGAATTGTGTCACTGAACAGTGCCCCAACTAATCTTTTATAGTACATATATCTCCATAAGTAATGATTTCTCTAATTAAATTAAAATTAGTCAGTCAGAATTACTTTGTGGAGGAAACCTGAAAGGCTACACTGTTTATGCATGCACTTTGATTTCTCTTCCCCACTCTTGCTTCCAAACTATTCTTAAAACGGCAGTTACAAGTCTCCCTGGAAAACATGTGTGCTTGGGTTGATAATTACAAATATTCTGACTGATTTGAAAAGGACTGATCTTATCCTCTTCATCAGTAGTGTAACCAGTTATTGTTTTACAATGTCTTTGTGATTTGTGTGTATCAGGCGAGCCTCCTCAATCATGCTTTCATCTGATGACCAAATGCCAGCTGGATTGCAATGGAGCTATTCTAAACTGACACCTCTGACCTGTTTAATTATGTATCATTAATTATAAGATTGTTGACTCCTGCTTTCCTTGTAAAACAAATCCGAGACTGGAGAAGCAAAGGCATCAAGCAATGGAAAACAATAGAGAAAGCATTCCAGGAGAGGAGAGAGAAAAAGGTAAAAAGCAATGTTTTCTCCAAGTCCAGCGTGACTCCTCATGACTACGAAGGTGTCCATTTTCTTTTCTTGTCAACAATACAGAAGTGTTTTGCATTTGAAAGAAAGCACTGCAATTGAAACCTGTCCAAAAGAGCCTACTTCAGAGACATGCAATGGTTAGTTTCCTATGAAGAATGGCTTCATTGTTATGCGAAACAGGCCATGGTAGAACATATGAACTTGAAAATGTATTCACATGTGTCTTTAGAAGAGCATGCTGTTTCAGTTTTCCACAATGGTTTCTATTTTTTTTCTTTCTTTCATATTTACTCTTTTAAACACCTTTTTTCCTGCTAGTTTCCAGTCGCTATCAACAGATAGCTTAGTAACTCATGCTCTTGTCATATTTATACTTGCGGTGTTTGGGAACAATGCTTTTCTTTCAAAAAGTGTAGTGAAGATAAAACTAAGAGAGAAACTTTTGAGGTCTCTTGCCTGCTCCTCTAAGTTAAACAATGACTGGCTTCACTTGGGAAGAAGACCTGGATGAAAACTACACAGACTAAGACAAAGGATCTCCAACACTAAAATATAAATTTGGATGAGGGTAAATCAAGGATCTTCAAACTTGACAACTTTAAGATTTGTGGATTTCAACTCCCAGAATTCCTCCTCCAGTCATGTTAGCTCAGGAATTCTGGGACCATGCAAACAAACAAAGCCCCATCTGTGGGATGCAGGCAGCATACAGAACCACATCCTTTCTGGTCTGTGCAAAAACTTGAACTGGTCCCTGGTGCCCAAAGAGTTGGAGGCCTCTCTTCTAGATGTTTAACAGTCTAAACACCACTTTGCTTTAAAAAAATGTTTGAAACATGATGAGACAGAAAGATTCAGTGCCTCTAGTTTGGATAGAAAGATAGTCTTCATGACTAATAATTATTAACATCTCCAAAAATTTGAATTATCTCTTTTTAAAGTCCACAAACCATCTTATATGATGTTGGGATAACTTATCATTATGCTAGTCGAGCATTCTTCATTTTTTGATTTACAGCTTTTATTAAAATAAAATAATCACTTGGAAATCAAAATATTAAGGCAGTGTCCTCTGCTCCCTGATTTTGGAGTGAGTTCCTCTAGATATAATGGGATCTTACTTCTGAGTAAGTATCATCCTAATGGCTCTCATTTTTTCTCTTGTTTAAAATCAAAGAGATATTTATAACTGTAAGAGGACATCATTGCAATGTATTCCATAGAGAGTACCTATATCTTTAATCAAGCTATATAAGTCTGATTTATATTGTGTTGGCATATTGTGCTGTGTACTAATTTCAGTGCAGTTTTGATTCATGTCCATTTTCTGCCTCTACTAGGGATTAAGTAGAATTCATTGAGCTTTCAAAAGCCATTTATACATATACCAGTGAAATTTTTACCCAGTAAACATATATTTGATCACCCACTTGGCAGATTGAGTAATTTTTGAATTGTTATTAATTGTAATTATATTTCATGATCAACATTCAACAATCTGCTCTCATGAATCAAAGGTCTTGGAATATATATTTGCAATGGAGCTGAAGGTCACTCTTCATAGTTTATCTTTAAGTGGCTTACATGGTTTCTGGGGGATGAGTAGATTCTTGAATAACAAATTTCCATGGATATTAAGGTATTACCCATCGCTGAATGACCATGAAAGAAAGTACATCGGAGCAAAAAGTTCAGAACTTTAAACACAAATCAACCACAACAATACACGAGAACACAATAGATACAAACTCAAGATAAACTGAACCAAACTTGATTACAGGAAATATGACTTCAGCAACAGAGTAGTCAATGCCTGGAATACTCTACCTCAGGGGTCCCCAACCACCGGGCGCGGACCGGCACCGGGCCGTGGAGCACTCTCTACCGGGCCGCAAAGAATTTTTTTAAAAAATGGCGGCTTTCTTCACCTTTGGTGAATGCTGCTGGGATCGGGATCAAGGACACAAATGAAAGAAGGGAGGGAGGAAGCAACCGAAGCCTGTCCTTCTCTCTGGGTCAGCTCTCTCAGTCGCTCTCTCGCTCCTCCACCAGCACAGGAAGAAACTGCTTCAAAGAAGCGGAGGGGGCTTTTCCTGTCGCCGAGCGCCCGTTTCTCCCCACCCCGTCCGCCCGCTCGCCCGCCCGCCGCGCTGGGTTCAACCAGTGCTCCGTTCTGCCTGCCTGCCTGCCTTCGTTAATGGTTGAATCGAACAGCTTCGGCTGAGTAAAAGAGGCGAATAGTTATTATTCTCAGCCGGCTGCTCCCAAACAACCAGAAACTAAGGCAGGCAGGCAGGCAGGCAGAACGGGACACTGTGGATTCTGAGTGCGCTGGCGGGCGGGTGGGGGTGAAACGGGCGCTTGAATAGCTGCGGTGACAGGAAAAGCCCCCCACTCCTTCTCTTCCCCACCCACCCACCCACCCCCGGTCCTTGCAAAATTTTCTGCTTGAAACCGGTCCCTGGTACAAAAAAGGTTGGGGACCACTGCTCTACCTGACTCTATGGGTTCTTCCCAAACCTCCAAAATTTTAACCTTAGACTGTCTACTGTTGACAGCACCCCATTCCTAGCACACCAACATGCCTAACGTCCCTGTTCTAATGTCCCTTTTAATTCATATCCATTTTATGTATTAATAATCATGTTTATACTTACATTTGTTATCTAATACATGCTTGACAAACAAATAAAAATAAAAAGCCTTAAATATCCCTCTTCCTCTTCTTCTCTCTTTCTTTCTCCCTCTCCCTTTCCTTCCCTCTACTCATTCCCTCTCTCCCTCTCTTTCCCTTTCCCTCCTCATCTCCCTGTCTCCCTCCATCTCTCCCTCTCCCTCCCTCTCCCTACCCCCCTCTCCAAATTGCTGGTTTATTCGATTTATTTTATTTTATTTTTTATTTTATTTATTTTGATTTGTCAATCGCTTACAAGATAATAGGTATAAGTATATACATAGTTATGAGTACATGAAATGGGCACATATAAGAAAAAATAAAAGAAACAATAGGACAGGGACAGTAGGCACGTTGGTACGCTTATGCACGCCCCCTACAGACCCCTTAGGAAAGGGGTGAGGTCAATAGTAGACAGTCTAAGGTTAAAGGTTTTGGGGTTTGGGGAAGAAACCACAGAGTCAGATAGAATATTCCAGACATTGACCACTCTGTTGCTGAAGTCACATTTCCTGAAATCAAGTTTGGTGCAGTAAACCTTGAGTTTGTATCTATTGTGTGCTCTTGTGCTGTTATGTCTGAAGCTGAAGTATTCATTGACAGGTAAGTCATTGCAATGTATGATTTTATATACCATACTTAGATCAGACCGAAGATGGTGTAATTCAAGGTTTTCTAGGTCTAGAATTTCAAGTCTGGTGGCATAAGGTATTCTACAACAAGTAGAGGAGTGGAGAACTCTTCTTGTGAAATATTTCTGGACTTTCTCAACTGTGTTAATATCAGATACATAATGTGGGTTCCAGACTGATGAGCTGTATTTGAGTATAGGTCTAGCAAATGTTTTGTATGCTCTAGTTAGTAGTGTGATTATACCAGAGAAAAAGCTATGTAGGATTAGGTTAACAACTCTTAATGCCTTTTTGGCTATGTAGTTACAGTGGGCTCTAGCACTTTGATCATTAGAGATGAGTACTCCAAGGTCCTTAACAGAGCTTGGATCATCAACAAGGTCTTGACTATTCAGCCTGTATTTTATTTTCTGATTTTTTTTGCCAATATGTAAGACAGAGCATTTATTTGTTGAGATTTGAAGTTGCCATTTGTTTGCCCATTCTGATACATAGTCAAGATCTTTTTGAAGGGTAGCAGTATTGTCTGTGGTGTTGAACAGCTTTACACCATCAGCGAAGAGAACGCAGTTGCTCTTAATATGATGACAGAGGTCTAGTTTTAGATCCTTTAGATAGGATATTCTTGCAAGATCATAGTATTTTTTCATGATTTTTCATGATTTTGCAGACATTCTCTTCAAACCATTAAAACAGGCATTTGTTTAAAATCCACAGCACTTTTTTAAAAAAATCTCTTTTCAGTCTATTCTGAACAACTACATTTTCATGCATGTCATCTTAGTGGGGATGTAAAAAGCAAACAAGAGAAGAAAATCTGTAGATTTTCAGACATATTTTTCCATTCTCTATATACTATAAGAAAAGAGAATTACAGAAATAACCAACATTTTTCTGTAACCCAAGACCTGCAAACATATTTTAACTTTACAATCCTTAAAGCAGTGTTTTAAAAGACTTTTATTTCAATGCCTCAAGCATGGGGGATGGAGCGATATTGCTTTATCTAAGAATAAGTACAGGGTGAGTTTATCCCAGGGACTCCCAATGAAAACAACGACAAAGAGTCGAGGACATGGAAAGAAACTTCTGTGGGCACCTGGGCAGTCCGTGAAGTGGCAGAAAAAAGACTTTTACACTTCAAAGAGCCTAACCTACTGCTGCCATTCTTAGGACTACAAGAGCTGATAACAATCACATCATAAAAGCACAAAAGTAGCACCACAGCTTTTAACAATGGGAACTCAGCTAGGAACTGACTGCCATGTTATCAATTTTTTTTATAGTATATACAGCAAGCGTGAACAGTCCCATTTCAGGGAGCAGACCAGAAATAGGTTTTGATCAATGAATCCCTTCCTGTAGGAGAAGCAGTGGTGGTATTCTATTGGTTCAGCCCAGTTCAAGCAAACCTGTAGTAAAAAAAAAAAAAATGGTACCGGTTCAGCCAAACCGGTATTTCCAATGATCAGCTGTGCCGCATGATTTAGATTAGCTAGAAAGCAGGAAATCATCTGATTTCTTGCTTTCTAGCTAATCTAAATCACACAGCACAGCTGATTCCCCCTCCCTCGCTGTTGTACTTACCTCATCGGGAGGCTTCCCTGAGGCCCAGTAGGGAAAAAATGGGGCACAAGGTGTTGGTGCAAAAGAGGAAAAAAAACCCACATAGCCATGCCCACCCAGTTACGTGAACACCTGGCCATCCCCACCTAGCCACGCCCACCTAGCCACACCCACAGAACCAGTTAAAAAAATTGAATCCCACCACTAAGGAGAAGGTCAGGCAGAACCTGGAGGTCAAGAGAGGAGTCAGCCTAGAATATGATGTGCAGGTCCAAGCCCTCTTTAATTCTGTTAACTCTTATCTAGCACCAATTTAGTGCTGACCATTAGTTGATTAGATTTTAGGCAGAGGCAATACATCATCTTAACTGGTAGTTAATGAGTGGTTGCAGTTCTTCAAGCCTGACCTTTCCCTAATTTTGCTGAAAACAGACCTCTCTTTTTTTAAATGCCCCCATTCAATTCAAACTTGTATAAAGTGTATTTTGTTAAAAAGAAGAAGAAGCAGCAGCATTGGAAAGGCTTGTTGCCTGGTTCTAATCTTCTGCAATGTGTTAAGTTGCTTTAAAACAATTGCTACATTTATTCAGGGAAAAAAAGAGTAAAGTGACACTTTGAAATGGATGCATAACAAACTTTTTGGTATGGAAGAAAGTTCCTTCTGTAATTGTGAAAGACATCCTATCTGAAGAAGAAACCCAAGCCATTTTAGCATTCTTTCCAAATGTTTATAAATAATACATTCATAAAATATTTTAGAAGACAAAGTGCCCCTGGCAACCAGAAGAGAAGTTTTGAACTGTTCTCCTATTTAGTTACACTGCCAAATAAAGGATGAAATTGGAGATAGTTTTCTGTTCTTCCCATTTGCCTTCAAGTCATTTCCCCCCTTTCTTTACACAGCAATATGAAATCATTGAATGCACAGAGGTCTAACAATGACAAAAGCCAGTTTACACAATTATTTTAAAAACTGAGATGAAAATTCTTCTTCATCATCATCACACCAAGTTTCTCAAAACTGTTCCATTTCTTTGGGTTTAAGAAATAGCGACCTCTTTCAACAGATTCAGTCTGTTTCTTTCCTGGTTTGCTTTTCCAGAGCATGGAAGATAGTATGATCCCTGGTGTCCATATTCCCCTCACTATAAGACTAAGCGTGATATTTATTTATTTATTTATTTATTTACTTATTTACTTACTTATTTATTTATTTATTTATTTGATTTGTCAATTGTTTACAAGATAATAAGTATAAGTGTATAAGTATAAGTGTATACATAGTTGTGAATACATGAAATGGGTACATATGATATGATAGCAGTATTCCGATATCTCAGGGGTTGCTACAAAGAAGAGGGAGTTAAGCTATTCTCCAAAGCACCTGAGGGCAGGACAAGAAGCAACAGGTGATAATTAATCAAGGAGAGAAACAAACTAGAACTAAGGAGGAATTTCCTGACAGCAAGAACAATTAATCAGTGGAACAACTTGCCTCCAGAAGTTGTATATTCTCCAACACTGGAAGTTTTTAAGAAGAAATTGGACAAACATTTTTTTTTCTGAAACGATATAAGGTTTTCTGTCTAAGCAGAAGGTTGGACTAGAAGACCTCCAAAGTCACTTTCAACTCTGCTATTCTATTCTGTTGCGTTCCACTCCACTCCACTCTATTATCGGTTCTCAGAGGTTTTTAAAATAAAGATAGATATTCAAAGCAAACATTTACGATGTAAAACAGCAACTACAACCAAGATTAGTGAGAAAAAACATTGATTGAATGATGTATTCTACATAGAATAGGCTCTGGCTCCTGGACATTAGAAAACATTTTGGCTCATCTTCAACAAGTGTCAGTAGCTAGATGCTGGAATTTATTATCATTACAAAATGATAAAGTCAGCCTGAGCTTTTTAAAAATATCTATTTTAATCCCCTCTCTGCCAACCAACACAATACTTCTCCAGATTGCTTGCTTTCCATATCTGTAATCTCCTTCTGTATCATGTCATACCCTGCTCAATTTTAGACCAATTTGCAATTGCTAGAAGGAACATAGAAATTGCAAGCTTTCCAATAAACCAAGGAGTGTATGCTTTAGGCAACATGATTCAATGAGCTTAGCCTTGGATAGGTGAGAAATACTGCATCTGCTAAAATTCCTCTTTTATATAACTATGGATGTATGTGGTGTATTTTGCAGTTGGTGTATTTTCCCTGAAATTGATGTCCACTCCTCTTTCTTTCTCTCTCTCTCTCCTCTTCAAAGGAATAAGATGCCTTTAAGTATCAAAGATGAACTTTCCAAAATTGGTTTCATTTCTCCTATTCCATAAAACTTGTGTGTTCTTAAGAAGCCATTGCTGGATAATTACCTGTGTCAGGGTTCTGGCGATTGACCTAATTAAATCATGAGCCTCAAGCCAAGCTTCAAAAGAATCCAAATCCATGTCGGCATTATCCCAGTTGAAGCCAACTCTGACACATGTGATTTACAGTCACCTGTGACCCCATTTCCTCCCCCCCCTTGAGGTGTCATCAATCAGATTCTCCAACGAAGCACATTTTTCACTGGGCATCATCAATCACATTCTCCAATGAAGGATTTTCACAGGCAGAAGATCTGGTAGCCTATCTACAATCTTTGTAAGATATGAGTGGAATGTACTTCTGGGTTTTCCCCCCTCCTTTGCTTATGGCAACTTGAAAACAGGCATAGGAATGTTTTATGAGTTGACAACCTGCTTCATATCAACTGTCCACCAAAGTAAAGCTCTGCCACTGATCTCAACAAAGGTATCTGATTAGAAGTATAATTGAGGATATCAAGTTTAAAAGTCAAGGGTGAATGGATAAATACCATTTCCTGCTAAGCAGTGAGTGTGTCATCTTTTCATTCTGAAACACATTTGATACATTTTAGAGGATCAAATAAAATTTATCCATTCCTGGATTTAAATCAATTGATTACATTCAATTCATCAGTGTTTCATGTATTGCTTTGGAGTTCCTCTTTTGAAAATATTTGCAGATGAGAAGAAGGGAAATCTTTCTCTAGTCTATATTATATAAGGTAAAAAGATAATTAATAAAACATTAATGTTTTTTCAATAGAACTTTCACACAAAAGAGCCATGTTGCATTCCTTGAAAACATGTCATGTATTCTTAAATAGAATATTGGCCAGGCTTAATTTTTAAGATGGTTAATTTTTGTGTGCGCACATTTCAGAAATTGCTCAAAAAGCTTTAGAAGGCGCTACCTCCTGATTAAAAATTGTAAGAGTCATAAAATTTTGGATGTGTCATTTCTAATTACAAGTTTGAATGCAGTCTTGCTCTTTTTTAAAGTATGCCTTTTTAGAAACTTCCAGCATCCCAACAGATGTCTTTCAAGAAATATCTGAGTTTATTTCAGCAAAAAGAAAATAAGGATTTTCAGATATAGGCAGTAGAAATGAAATATGTCAATGTGTATTTGCTAACAGAATACAAAATACAGCTAGTTTTACAGCTGTGCAAGATCTGAATCTCATTAAAACATCTATAATTAAAAGAGAATTCAAATCTGGTTCATACTTTTTTTTAAAAAAAGTTTTACTGGAAAATCCACTTCAGTTAGGTTTGCTAATAAGCTAATATAAACCACGCAGACACTTTTGAAAAATTATACTGAATAAATTATATTATCACTTTACCCCCATATACTCATAAGACTCAGAAGTCAGAAGCCAACCTTATCAAAGAGGCAAAAGAAAGAGGGGGTGGAGAATCTTAATGGAAAATTAATAGAGAATAGACTAGTGAGATATGGTGTGAATTGAAATACACACAGTATTTTTTATTTGAACAAAGAATAGTAAGGTATTAAAAATTGTGGGAGAGATGGGAAATAACTTGATGAGAAGTGAGTCGCTATAACAGAACTACTGTGAGTGAGTCCTCTAATCTCCTCAAGATTCTCAAAGGGAGAATCAAGAAATGTTCTCTGTGTTGGAGTCCACCAGTAGAGTGTGAGGGCCCCCAGTTTAGGTTAGCAGTGATTGCAAACTGGCTTGACTGGTTGACAAACGAAGAGATTTAAACTGACTTGATTTCAGACTGGAATTATAAGAAGAAATGCTTTGTGTTTTCACTTGTTTGTAAGGCACTGAGGATGGGGACTGTATATACATGGGTGGAATTCCACTGGTATAACAACCAGTTTGGTGATCGCATATTTCCCAACAGTCCCAAGGATGACCTGAAGACTAAGGAGGAAAGTGCCCTACCCCACTTCATAAGACATACCTGGGGACTGAGACTTAAGGAGACGCTGTGGAAAGGGGAGTTTGTCGGGAACAAATGCTGTTTGTGTGCCGTTGCCAACATTTGGAGTTTGCTGGACTTCTTGTCATATTTCTTGTTTCCTGGGCTTCTTGCCTTGTTCCTTTGCTTCCTGGACTCGTTGACTGATTCCCTTGCCCCACTCGACTTCTTGCTTTGAAGCTGTTGTGCTAACAGTGTTTTGTTAGACTACTTACAGCCAGAGGCTGCTGGAAGTGTGTGTGTGAGAGAGAGCACTTTGCTCTGGGATTTGCCATAAATATGGGGGAGTTTGCAGGAAAGTTGGAGTAATAAAGGGGCATTTTGAACTATCAGCTGACTGTGTTGCCTCTTTGGCCTTGCTCCGGGTCATCACAATTAGATGGATAAATGATCTATTTATTTATCCATCATTATCCACTCAATACCAATTTCCAAGAACAAGTATCAGCATCTTCAAATTGTAACCAACAGCCAAGTTCAAACTTCAGGGCACCTTTATCTTTACCATTTTATTTTAATGTCTAGTTATTTCATGTAAAGTGATGCCATAGCAGACGGAACCAAGGAAGGCATTTATTTTTCTGTTTTCTAAAATATGTACCCAAGAAATGTTCATACAGTATATTAAGTGTGTTTCTGATTACATATTTCAGCAATTCTTTTAACACACTGCCTTCTCAAGTGAGAAGATTCCTATTGCTTGGGTTACAAAGGATTTGCAACAGTTCAGATTTTTTTTCTTTCTTTTACTGCAGCAAAATATTTTAAGATTTTACATTTGTATATGCACTAGCAAAATGAATGTTAGCAACAGGGGCCACAATAATCATAATTCATCTATCATGCATAGTATTTGAGAGAGCAACAGAAGACAACTTTTTCATCACCCACAGCTTAAAGCTGAAGTCTGGATATTAATATTTCATTTTGTTTCTATTCTATTATGTAAATTCTTCATTTTGAGCATAGAGATGAAATTCTCGGAACTTCATTTTTCTTTTAGCTGATTTCAACATTCATCGAAAAATACCATTGTTTTACCTCTGTGTGTGTTTTTGTGCAGATATGGCATTATGATATTATTATAATATGATATGGTATGAGAATCTACCATAGAATGGTAGATTTGGAAGGGACCTTAGAGGTCTTCTAGTCCAACCCCCTGCTTAGGCAGGAAACCCTACACCACTTCAGACAAATGGTTATCCAATATCTTCTTTAAAACTTCCAGTGTTGGAGCATTTACAACTTCTGAAGAAAAGTTGTTCCACTGATTAATTGTTCTCACTGAAAGGAAATTTCTCCTTAGTTTTAGGTTGCTTCTCTTCTTGATTAGTTTCCACTCATTGTTTCTTGTCCTGCTCTCTATAAATCTTTGTTTCTGACAGACATTTTGGTATTTGCTATGGTAGGTCCAGAGATCTGATTTTAAATATAACCCACAAGGAAGTACCTGGTAAGATCAGCTTATCCATTGTAGAGCAGACATTAAGAATAAGTCTTACTCTTAGTCTAAAAATAACACTGCTTTCTTCTGAAAACCCTACCCAAATTGCATTTACCGACACATGTATCACCTACTTGTATTCTTTTTTCTTTGTTTTATCTCCATCCATCTCTCTCTCTCTCTCTCTCTCTCTCTCTCTCTCTCTCTCTCTCTCTCTCTCTCTCTCTCTCCTCTCCCTCCCTCCTCTCCTCCCTCTCTCTTAATTATCTGTTTTTACAACCCATAGGTACATTTATTCATTCAAGTAATATGAAGCAAAAATGGATAACCATTTATGTGGTCCAGTCACAGCCCAGCCACAATCTGACAACCATGAGAAAAGCTTCAAATACCTGAAAGAGAAATAGAGTCCTTCCCCAACATACCTACTCAACAGATAACATAAGCATGACTTTTTATTTTGAACCTACAAATTCATCCTATTCATAGAAAACTTAGGAAGAGAACTGAATTTAAGAAACTATCACAGCAATTTCCAGACAATCCTGTTCAAACAAATCAACATAATAAGTAATCAAGTAGTTTCTATCTACTGAAATATATTAGAATTCTAATAGATTGTTCTCAGTTGATTTATATTGGTGTTTTCTTCATTTAAAAAAAAAATAGAAACTGAATGGAACTGAAATTATTCTTAATTAGTACTATTGTCCTAATAAAACTTACCCCCTTCACTTCACTGGAAAATAACAGACTACTTTAAGGCACCTGACAGGATATGTTATCTTGCCCTTAATCCTATATAGTCTTTACTATATAAAGTGAGATATTCTGCTTAATAGTTGGTCAAGTGTTTAGGATTGGTAGACATTAGTAATGTAACTTGAAAGTCCAAAAGCTAAGGAAATTTTGTTGTCTTACCAAATTGAGATTTGGCTTCCCACCTTAAGTTGGTAAATACACACATGCTTTTCAATATCACAGTTCATCTCTGTAATTAACTTGAGACAACAGTTTTGGAAGCTTTATTAGACCAATACCCATGACCGATAGCACTAATTTAGTTACAATGTCAGTAAAAAGACTTTTGGAGCATAACAATTTATTTTTCTTCATTATAAGCATGGGTAATAATGTAACATGATGGTGAATGTCTTCCTAGAAATAGGATCAATCAAAAATGAAATTTCTTTGTCACCAATTACAACTGGTTTGGATGTAACTTTTCAAACCACAACAATATTATATTAACCAAAACTGCACAAAATAGAATATACTATGGCTTCTCAACATCTAAAGCTGTTTCTTAAAATATGACATGTGCTATACTCCTCAGATTTCTAATAATTTAGATATTAGAAGAGACCTCTAAATATTTTATTATGACTGATGCAACAGAGACACCAAACTAAATTTATGAAAATATTTTAAAATACCGTATGATGGCACAGAAGATGCTACAACATGAAAGGATTGTCATTGCTCTACGGTTTTGGTAACTTTCTCATTTTTGGGTAAATTGGCACAACTATTTGAGTTGTCCTGATCCATAGATAATGCTCATTGTGCGATAGAAATGAAAGTTGGTAATTGTCTTCATCCCAACTACGCTGAGAAATTCTAATAATTGGTATTTGATGCATCTAAAATAATTATGACTGAGGACTACAGAGATTAGTTTTGTATGTCAGGAAGTCACCAAAGATACCAAGATTCTGATGTAGACAATCAAATTCATAGGCTGAGCAAAAAAGGATGCTACCACCTAATTGGGAATCACTTCTGAACAATTCAACAAGTAGATAGAAGACATTTCCACATCCTGGATAATTCATTTTTCATGGTGAATTAAAGAGCTGAATTTGCTTGCCAGACATAATACATGCTAACTTGATCATCATTCTCTTCTTTTAATGACCCCATAATACCATGTGGAGTGGAGTCTGAGCAACTGAATGGAGCAAGCAGAGTGTTTTAATGGCTGGATGCCCTTCCTGTCACCAATGCGAAGTTTTGTTCGGCAGATATATTCCCAGAGTGCCCAGAGAAAGAGAAATATCTGCCTTTACCTAGGTTCGAACTCACAGCCTCCTGATTGGCAAGAGCTCCACTTCTAGGCCACCACACCACACCCAATCATGCTAACTTGATCTAGGGAGAAAAATCCAATTTCTCCTGCTTCCTTCCAGAATCTCCATCTCCTTTCTAAACTTATTCTTATTAGAACAAAAGGCATGGTCCATAATGCCTATTCTCTCATAAAACCCAGCAAAGATTAAAGTGTACCCAGTGTGTCTCATTTTATGTAGCATCCCTTCCCTTAAGCTATACTTTTATAGGTTTATTCATATTCATCACACATTTCTTTTTTTTTCTTCCTATGAGCTTTAGGCAGTGGAATGTTTATGGAGACATACACTTTAAATAAAGAGTTGTTTAATGTTTGTTCAAGAAAACTGTCTAATTGAGTTTAACATGGTGATACCCAGTGGCTCTGGGCAACTGCATACATTTTGGCGCCAAACAAAGTCACCAAAAAGCACACTTTGATCCTGAGGAAACATACATTAATCTCATCAAAACATGCGCAGCGTGAAAAAGAAAGTAGGAAGCTAACGAGAAACTGAATTATGAAATCAGCTCTGAGTCAGTTAATGAATGGTGTCTCTTAGGCTTGGCAAACATTTCACACCATCACAACAAACAGAATCAAGGGAGTAATGAAAACTTCCAGTTGTTCTGACATCTTCATAAACAAATCAAACAAACATCATGATTTCCCTGAAGATACTGTGGTCGGCATCTCCAGATGTCTTTGATGCTTGCTCTCTTCTCCCAGATGAACATGATGTGTTTTCACAAATTGGGTAATAGAAAATTTGGCACCTGCTGGAGATAAAGACTGGGGTCCTTTAAAAGTCTCTGCTTTGCTGAAAATAAACAGTTGGTCTTTTTTTGTAAAGTCAGGGCAATAAGCTGGACTTCCCAGAAATGTGGGTCAGAGAGTAAGAAAAGTACTTTCACTGCCCAGAAAACTAAGATCCTGGTGTGGCTATTAAAAATTTATGTGTTGATAGAATTTCACAGTTTTTGATTCAGGTAGGGCATGCTGGTTGAACATACCTAAGAAAACCACACTCTTGTGTGGGGAAGAATGAAGAATTTACTTAAACTGTTAGTAAAATACATTTTTAGAACCATTCACACTGTCAGGGATTTAGGTCTGATCATTCAGAAGCACGTGCCCTTTCTAAAGAGGCCCATTAAATTAGAATTTATTATTGGCCAAGTGTGATTGGACACACAAGGAATTTGTCTCTGGTGCATAAGCTCTCAGTGTATATACAAGCAACAAGTGATCATAATCATAAAATATATTCATTATAAATCGTAAGATACAACACTTGGTGATAGTCATAGGATACTAAATAAGCAATCAACATAAATCATATTAGGATACTAAGTAAAATAATACAAATCATAAGATACAAGCAACAAAGTTATAGTCATAAGAAGATAAGGTCATAGGTAATACAAAAGATGAGAAGGATAATAGTAATGCAGCCCTATTAGGTAGTTTGACAGTCTTGTGGAAATTAGTTGTTTAGGAGAGTGATGCATGGGGGAACAAAATTGCTAGTTGTTATACTGTCATTTTGAGGATAGAAGTTGAAACAATTTATGTGCAGGATGTGAGGGGTGTGTAGATAATTTCACAGCCCTCTTTTTGACTTGTGCGGTATACAGGTCCTCCATAGAAGGCAGGTTGGTAGCAATTGTTTTTTTTTCTGAAGTTCCAATGGTCCTTTGATGTCTATTTCTGTTTTGTTTGGTTGCAGAGCCAAACCAGACAGTTATAGAGGTGCAAATGACAGGCTCAGAAATTTCTTTGTAGAACTAACCCAAAGATCAATTTTAATATATATATTTTACCCTGTAATTAATTATTGAAAATTAGTAGCTTGGTTTTCTGGAATTTGGAGATGAAAGTAATGAAAGTTTACTCTAAGGCAGTCTGCAAAAAAACCATCATAAAAAATACTATGATCTTGCAAGAATATCCTATCTAAAGGATCTAAAACTAGACCTCTGTGATCATATTAAGAGCAACTGCGTTCTCTTTGCTGATGATGTAAAATATTCAACACCACAGACAATACTGCTATCCTTCAAAAAGACCTTGACTATGTATCAGAATGGTCAAACAAAGGGCAACTTCAAATCTCAACAAATAAATGCTCTGTCTTACATATTGGCAATAAATAAATAAATCAGAAAATAAAATACAGGCTGAACAGTCAAGACCTTGTTGATGATCCAAACTCTGTCAAGGATCTTGGAGTCCTCATCTCTAAGGATCTAAGTGCTACAGCCCACTGTAACTACATAGCCAAAAAGGCATTAAGAGTTGTTAACCTAATCCTACATAGATTTTTCTCTAGTAATATCACACTACTAACTAGAGCATAGAAAACATTTGCTAAACCAATACTTGAATACAGCTCATCAGTCTGGAATCCACATTACGTATCTGATATTAACACAATTGAAAAAGTCCAGAAATATTTCACAAGAAGAGTTCTCCACTCCTCTACTCATTGTAGAATACCTTATGCCACCAGACTTGAAATTCTAGACCTAGAAAACCTTGAATTATGCCGTATTTGGTCCGATCTAAGTATGGTATATAAAATCATACATTGCAATGACTTACCTGTCAATGAATACTTCAGCTTCAACCATAACAATACAAGAGCACACAATAGATACAAACTCAAGGTTAACCGTACCAAACTTGATTGTAGGAAATATGACTTCAGCAACAGCATGGTCAATGTCTGGAATATTCTACCTGACTCTGTGGTTTCTTCCCCAAACCCCAAAAACTTTAACCTTAGACTATCTACTATTGACCTCACCCCTTAAGGGTCCTAAGAGGTCTGTAGGGGGCGTGCATAAGCGCACCAACGTGCCTACCGTCCCTGTCCTATTGTTTCTTTTATGTTTCTTATATGTACCCATTTCATGTATTCATAACTATGTATATATTTATACCTATTATCTTGTAAGCGATTGACAAATCAAATAAATAAATAAAGTAAAATAAATAAATCAGTATTGGCTTGTGTGAGCTATCAATTGCCCATCAAAATGCTGACTGTCAGCCTCAAGAGATATCCATCCCTACCTATCAAGATATCTCCGCTCCTAAATATGGCTCATTTCTTGCTATGCTTTTTACTTCTCTTTCGGCTGTCATGAAACGGTGGGAGGGGGGAATCTTCGAAGGGAAGAAGACAGGAGGTGTTTTGCATTCCTTTGCTGGGTAAGAAAAGGGAGGGGGGATTCTTTGTTGTAACTTTCCATTTCTCACTAACCTCTGTCCTCTTATATGCGCAACTGCGAACTTTTATCAAAATATGTCAAGGTCACTGACAGTAGCCTCATCATCACCTAGAGATGACCACATGATCCTATTCAGAAGTTTTAATTGGAAGAATCATTTGATCTCTGGAGGGGGGGAGCAATTCTATCCCTTTGTATATGCATTTTACCCGCCAATATTTTAGTTTCGGAATTGATTCTGTTTGCTACCATTCATTTTCCAGTAAAAGATAAATTCTGCTCTACAGCATGGAGTCTGAGTATTTCTTTCTTGGGATTTAGAAGGAGCACAGTCTGACATTATTCCGAAACTCAAATACATCAACCCACCCGGAGAAAACAGCAACTTTTCTTCCGAGGGGGCTTCCTCTCATGTCGTCTCCAGCCAGCGATGAAGAGGACCAGGGAGCTGTGGGGGGGCAGCCTTTATTGCTGCCAGAGATGCCGGCTGCTGATTTACTGGCCGACCTGACCCTGGAAGAAACCCCAGCTGAGATGCCCAGATGGTCGTTGGGGGTCGGTTGGAGAGATCGGGACGACCCCCCTCCTCCCAGAATCACTGTAAGACGAAGAGGTGCGAAGGAACAGCTGTGGCAGGAGGGGGAGGAGATGGAATGCAGGCTGGATCAAGGCGGCAGATTCCTTATGGATGCTTCTGAAAAGCCCGGCACGGCTCAAAGGTATGAGGGGGAAGAGGGAGCGAAGTCAGCCCGGAGAAGTCAAGCCAACCCCACCCCCCTAGCCCAACCTACGCCGGTGCAGCCACCCGTGGCCGCCTGGGGAGCCCCAGCAATAGGTGTGCTTCCTGGAAGGCGCCCCCTGACTCCCTTAGATGTGAAATTTGGAGGAAATCCCAGAGACTTGGGGTTTTTCCTGGTGCAAGTGGGAAGCTACATGGCAGAATTTGAAAGGGAGTTCACTTCTGAAGCAGCCAAAGTGAGATGTGTCACCAGGACCCTGGAAGGGATGGCAGCAGACTGGGTGGTGACTTTGTTCAATGATAACTCCCCCCAACTGCGAAACCTCGATGTTTTCATGACTGCATTGAGGAGGAGATTTGAAGACCCCCTGGCAGAGAGAAGGGCTAGAATCAAAATGAAAACCTTGACCCAAGGGGGTAGATCGGTGGCAGATTACACCCAGGAGTTCAGGCAGTTGGTCTCCTGTCTCCGAGGCTGGCCCCAAGAGGCCCTGGTGGAAACCTACAAAGACGGCTTAAATGAAGATGTATACCACATGTGCATCTCCCGGAAGGATCCACGTGATTTGCAGTCGTGGTACTTGCTGGCGGAAGAGGTGGATATTGATCTGGCTCGAAACAGACGCAGAAGGGGCCCTGGCTGGAGAAATCTAAACCCCCCACGCCCCCAAGAGGCCCTCACTCCCCAAAGAGGAGGGATGGCAGCAAGAGCCAAGACCACAGCCTGCTTCCGTTGCGGGAAAGAGGGCCACCGGATGGCGGAGTGCTGAGTCAAGTTGGTCCCACCAAAGCCGCAGGGTCCAGGGGCGAAGCCCGGTAAACCCCAACCAAGCCCCGCGAGACCGGACTGAAGGCGAGGGAGGTTGTAGAGGTCGCCCTTCCGGCGGGGGAGGAGCTGGGACCTCCAACCTTACTCGACGAGACCGATTCGGAGGATGACGCCTCGGTAAGTCCTACCCAGGGGCCCATGACCATCCCAATAAAGTTAAGGGACCCTACATCGGGGACCGAGGGAGAGATGTTGGCCTTGTTGGACTCGGGGTGCACGAGGTGTGTAATTAACATGAAAGTAGTTAAAGACATGGGCATCGGACTAAGAACTTTGAAGACGCCCATAGCTTTCTGTCAATTGGACGGATCTGTGGCGGGAGGTAGCCCGGCAAGCTTTATAACGGAACCCTTAGAAATGACCATGGGAACTCACCGCGAGATCTTGTGTTTTATCGTGGCCCCTGGGATGGAACAGCCTTTAATACTGGGACTACCTTGGCTTCGGAAATGGAACCCCCACATAAACTGGAGGGAAGGGTGGATACGCATCCGCACCGATTGCCCACCGGAAGGGGAGGAGCCCCACTCTCGGGAGGGGGAGGAGAAGCCCCATCCGAAGCCCCAAGGTCCGGCCGAGGTAGCTTCCGCAGGTGTCGAACGAGTGGAGGGGGAGGAGAAAATCCCGAAGGAATACTGGGACTTAAGAGAAGTGTTTAGTGAAAAAGCCTCTGACGAGCTCCCTCCCCATCGATCAACCGATTGCAGCATCGAATTTCTACCGGGGGTAACGCTCCCGAAACCGAAGCTGTATCCGATGACACCGGGGGAGCTGGAAGAACTGAGAGCGTTCATCGACAAAAACCTGAAACGTGGCTTCATCACGCCTGCCAGACCTCGAGTGGCGGCCCCTGTAATGTTCCGTGAGAAGAAAGATGGCTCAAAACGTCTGGTAGTTGACTATAGAAATTTAAACGCGGTGTCGGTGGAGAATATGTACCCCCTCCCCCTGATGAAGGACATGATAGCCCACCTGGCGAAGGGGAAGATTTTCACAAAGTTGGACTTGAGGGAGGCATACTACAGGATCCGGATTAAGAAAGGCGATGAGTGGAAAACTCTGTTCAACTGTCCGATGGGTTGCTTTCAGTTCAACGTTCTTCCTTTCGGCCTACAGGGGGCGCCCGCTGTTTTCATGCAAATGATAAATCACGTGCTTCACGAACATCTATACAAGGGGGTTCTGGTCTACCTTGATGATATTCTCATCTACACGGAGAATAAAGACGAACATGTGAAACTCGACGCTCGGTGTTGCACAAGCTGAGGGCAGCCAAACTGTACGCCAAACTGTCCAAGTGTGAGTTCCATCAAGAAAAAATCGACTACTTGGGATATCGTATCTCTCCCGAGGGCATCAAGATGGATCCAGAGAAAGTGCGAGCTGTATTGGAATGGGCCCCCCCGAGAACCCGGAAGCAACTTCAAAGTTTTCTTGGGTTTGCCAACTTCTATCGGCAATTCATCCCGTCTTTTGCAAAAATAGCAATGCCCATCACCAACCTTCTGAAGACAAAGGGGGAAGCGAAACCAAAACCCAGCCAACCGTTGAATTGGTCCATGGAATGCCAAGCCGCATTTGAGAAGTTAAAAAGACTTTTCGCTGCAGAACCAGTATTGAAACACCCCGACATGGATGCCCCTTTCGTGATCCAAGCTGATGCAAGCGATGTGGCGGTGGGGGCGGTTCTACTTCAATTAAACGAGAAGGGGACACTACAGCCGTGTGCTTATACCTCCCGTAAATTGACTGACACTGAAAGGAGATGGGCCGTCTGGGAGAAGGAAGCTTTTGCAGTCCGTTGGGCTCTTCTAACCTGGAGACAATTTTTGGAAGGAGCGAAACATCCATTTGAGGTATGGACGGACCATAAAAATCTGGAAGCTTTAAAGACTCCTAGAAAGCTATCTCCTAAGCAGGTTAGGTGGGCTCAGTTTTCCAAGCGATTCAATTTCTCGTTGAAGTATATCCCAGGGGGAAAATTTTTTATGGCGGATGCTTTGTCTAGAATGCCTCAATACAACAGTATCCGAAAAGAAGTGGTAAGACCAATCGTGTCCACTACACAGTTGGCTGCTCCTGTAATTACCAGAGCACAAAAAAGAGACCAGGAGAGGGATCTGTCCACTGACCTGATGGAACGATTTAAAGAGGCTTTGAAAACAGATGAGTGGTTCCTAGCAAATGCGAATAATTGCACTATTCGAAATGGTCTAGCCTGGATAGGTGCAAAATTGTATGTACCCCAAATCCTGAGAAGCCAAGTTTTACAACAAACTCATGATTCTAAAGCGGCTGGTCATTTTGGGTTTGTGAAGACTCTACATTTGGTGAAACGACAGTTCTGGTGGCCTTCGCTGAAAAAGGACATTGAGACTTATGTGGCGAGCTGTCCAGTTTGTGCTTCAGCGAAAAGGCCGCCTGGTAAACCACCAGGTTTGTTGCAGAATGTGGCCAGGCCAACGGCACCTTGGAAGGAAATTTCCATGGACTTTATAGTAGATCTACCCGAGAGTGTTGGACATACAGTCATTTGGGTAGTGACTGATTTGTTTTCCAAACAAGCTCATTTCATCCCTTGCTCTAAGATTCCTTCAGCGAAATCATTGGCCAGAATGTTCATTATACATGTCTACAGGTTGCATGGCGTTCCTGAGCGTGTAGTTTCTGATCGAGGGGTCCAATTTACCTCGAACTTCTGGAGAGAATTCTTGAAATTGATAGGCTCCGCCCAGAGCCTAAGCTCCGCCCATCATCCCCAAACTAATGGGGCCTGTGAGAGGACAAACGGGGTGTTAGAACAGTACCTCAGATGTTATATAAACTATCAGCAAGATAATTGGGTGGATTTACTGCCTTTTGCGGAGGTGGCGTATAATAATTCTGTACACAGTAGTACGGGATTTACCCCTTTCAAAGTAGCCATGGGACAAGATTTTGTGCCCATACCTGAACTGCCTCGAGAAAACCCCACTATCCAATCGTTGGACGATTGGATATCTAAGCTTCAACAAAATTGGCCGGTCGTGCGTAAAGCTCTGGACGAGGCACACCAATCTCATAAGAAATTTGCTGACAGAAAGCGAGCCCCACAGATGATGTATAAGGTGGGCGATAAAGTTTTCCTCTCAACCAGATATTTGCAGACTACTCAGAAGTCGAAGAAGTTGGGTCCTAAGTACGTGGGACCTTTTCCCATTGAGAGGATTGTAAATCCGGTGACTGTTCAACTGACTTTACCAAAGACTCTTCATCGTATTCATCCTGTTTTCCACGTTAGTTTGTTGAAACCAGAACATACCAGTACTTTGAGACCGACCCAGTCTGATCCACCCGTACCCCTGTTAATCGAGGGGGAACAACATTTCGAGATTAAAGAAATTCTAGATTCTAGGAAATGGAGGGGTCGTGTCCAATATCTTGTAGCGTGGAAACATTTTCCTCCTTCCCAAGCTGAATGGGTTAATGAAAAAGACATTAGGGCCCCTGATTTGCTAAAAATGTTTTATGCCAAATACCCTGATAAACCCTAGGAATGTATGCCAATGTTAATACATGATTGTTTTTCTCCTACAGGGACAAATGTCCTTTTTCTAGGGGGTCCGAATGTCAGCCTCAAGAGATATCCATCCCTACCTATCAAGATATCTCCGCTCCTAAATATGGCTCATTTCTTGCTATGCTTTTTACTTCTCTTTCGGCTGTCATGAAACGGTGGGAGGGGGGAATCTTCGAAGGGAAGAAGACAGGAGGTGTTTTGCATTCCTTTGCTGGGTAAGAAAAGGGAGGGGGATTCTTTGTTGTAACTTTCCATTTCTCACTAACCTCTGTCCTCTTATATGCGCAACTGCGAACTTTTATCAAAATATGTCAAGGTCACTGACAGTAGCCTCATCATCACCTAGAGATGACCACATGATCCTATTCAGAAGTTTTAATTGGAAGAATCATTTGATCTCTGGAGGGGGGGAGCAATTCTATCCCTTTGTATATGCATTTTACCCGCCAATATTTTAGTTTCGGAATTGATTCTGTTTGCTACCATTCATTTTCCAGTAAAAGATAAATTCTGCTCTACAGCATGGAGTCTGAGTATTTCTTTCTTGGGATTTAGAAGGAGCACAGTCTGACACTGACCAACTCTGTTCTGGATGTATTGTCCATGAGCCTAAGCTATAGCAGTCAAGTTTTATCCCTGACAGTGGCATGCACACTTAACCTCTTCTCATTTACATCACAAGGAATGCATTTTCTTGGAAAGGAGTAAGAATGTCCTATCCTCATGAGGACGTATGTAGTGGTGTGGTGTGGGAGTGGTTATAATGCAGTATTTCAGGCTGGTTCTGCTCACTGTCAGGAATTTGATCTTGACCAGCTCAAGGTTGACTTAGCCTTCCATCCTTCCAAGGTTGGTAAAATGATTGTTGTGGGCAATATGCTGACTGTATAAATTGCTTAGAAAAAGCTGCAAAACACTACAAAGTGATATCTAAGTTCTATTGCTATGAAGCCAGGGGAAAATGGGAAGTGGGTGGGCAGGCAAACTTTGCAAGCTTTCCATGAATCTGCTCCAAGCCCATTTTAACATGGATATGTCCCTGATCCTTATGGGGGATCCTGAACACCAGATCCATGATTATAGGTCAGTAATGGCTCTTGGGAGGTTGGTACACAGACCACTAGTAAGGGTCAAGACCAGGGAAGGACTCACAACCCATCACTCCAAATGCAAAGACAAATTTCAGGAGGCAAGAATTCATCTTCTATTGCCAAGGCATATTCACAATCTCCCATATCTGGGAGAAAGGTTGTAGAAAGATGACATAACTGGCAAAAACAGAATTTAGATTTGAGTTGTAACAAATAGTATTTTTCCAGATTCTGAAACCCACTGGCAAGTATCTCATTTGTAACACCTTCATTCCTTTACTTCCAGGTGCTGGATTTCATAGTAAAGATTGCTTGCAGGTGGTTGAAGGTTGCCCCTTTGACTATGTAGGACTATGTAGAGGAGGAAGCTAACCACTAGATTGCATGAACACAAGTGCATGGTCAGACGAGGAGACCCAAACTCATTGGTAGCCTCACACGGCAATGAACAAGGACACACATTCAATTTTGCAGCTACTAAAATTGTTGAACGAGCAGGCACAAAAACAGCCTGGGAAGTGATTGAAGCTTGGGAAACACCCCCCCATCAGTCAACAGTGGTGCTGATTTACTGCCAACCTATCAAGTAGTTAGAAGGCAAGGGCAGGGCAGCACAAGCAAATGACAGCTCATGACTTAAAAGCTGACCATCAATACACCCAAATCAACATCTAAAATCCACTTACAACAGGTACTATAAATAGCACAGAACAGCGCATACTCTGCTAGAGAGAAGTTCCCTGAAGATGGGTTTCAGCATGAGTTTGAAAATTAAGAAGACAAAACCTCTGGACCCAGATTGGATCCTGCAATAAAAAGTTTAATTTGAGCAAGGCATTGTTCCCTAGTGTTTTAGTGTGGTTTTATTACATGTGTACAGACACAAATATAAGAATCTGCACCCATTATCTTGAGTCTCAGTTGGCCACGTCCCTTCGAGGCCTTCCCCGTGCGAATCCTTCCTAAAGTTGGAAGGACTTGCGCTGTTTATTTGCTAGCCTTTGTAAACTCTGTAAAGCATGGGCTTAATAGAACTGCTGACACCACTTTAACTATGCAAGCATGAATAGCAACTAAAATGAGGCTAGTGCTTTCCTTTAAAATGTGTGTATTTATGTTGCTGTTCGGGGGAAAGAATTTAAGAATTTATGTGGTGAATTACTTGTTCTTGGTGAATTGCGTGACAATAAAAATAAAGTAGATTTTTTAAGAAGCAAAGGCCTAAGCTTAAGTAGCGGAGAAGCAAGCTCGGTCTTCAAAAAAAAAAAAAAAAAAAAAAAAAAGGCCTTTGACAACCTTTGTCTCACTGCTAACATTTTCCAAAGCTGCACTTGCTGTCATTTACTCATTTTACATTTTACATCTGAATCTCTTCCCTAGAGACAGCTTTTGCCAAACAGTGCCAAAGGGCTCCCAATTCACAAGATGTTTGATGTGCAGTCCAAGGCCATACACCTCCGAGGGAAAGGGGAAATGTGTAGGCAGGCCTGTAGAAAAATGCGGTAAAACTAATCTGAGATTGGACTTTATTTCTTATACATTGTGATGTCTGTGGACATTCTCAGTCATGCAGGCCATGAAAAAGCACCTATTTTGGAGGGGGGGGAAAGTACTTTGGGGATATACCTTGTGATGTTTGTTTGTTTATTTGAGTCAGAAGCATCACAATTAAAACAAGCAACATAAAATATAAGATTAAAATATGCAGAAATTAAAGAGATTTAATTCCACACAGAAATTCTCCTTTTATTTTCCATTGATTCTATTGTGCATCCTTGAGTGACATTGGTAGTGGACTAAATGGTTGGATGAGCAAATTTTCCAGTTGTTGCTAATCAAAAAAGTATTGTGAAATAAATAGGATCACCATGATTCTCAACATCCTGTCATGTACTATATATGTTCAAACAAGCATGTTGTTTGTTGCTACCAAGAATAGAAGAGTTAACATACCTTCTCATAGGAAAAGGAAGGAGCTGCCAGCTGTCCATCAGAAGGAACCAAGTGGGATCTTCAAACAAGAAGAACACTGTGAAGAAGGAAGGAAGGAAGGAAGGAAGGAAGGAAGGAAGGAAGGAAGGAAGGAAGGTGGAGGTAGAATGGCTGGCAAGATAGATCTATACAGCACTGTCTGTTGAAAGTTTTTTGCTATAACTTTATTTTAGTTTTTCTGAATGACCTTATCAAGGCTACCACAACACAGGGTACTACAGAATATAATGGAATACCAGAAGATTATTCTAGTGTTAGTGAACTTTAATAGTTCTTCATTTAAAATCTGGGATGCTTGCTTTCAAAATAGACAATGTTGAAGGCCATTTGTGTTTCCATTGTTTGCATCACACTATTATCTATTCATGTCCATGACTTTAGTGTGGATTTCTTTTTCATTCAACATAAACCTTGGCTTCTGCATTCACTGTCCTTGTTGCCTAGAGACACCTCTAGTTATATATTACTTTTTAATGCAAGTTGAAAAAAATAAGGAAGAAGGAGGACTATTTCACTCCCCAATTTTCAAGCACATCCTTGAGGAAACTTGTTCTGTCCTTCCATTGTCTTTCAATATATATATATATATATATATATATTATCCCATGTTCATCACCATATCATCATTTATCTGTCAAGTTTCCATTGGACTTCTGATTCTATTTGGATAACCAATCTGGTTTGGATGTGCAATTGGAAATATCATTTTGAATTGATCGGGACATCTAATTCAATCTGATAAAACTGCATTGTATCCATGTAAGGGAGTCTGTGTGTCTAGATAAACAAAAGTCTATCAAATCTTTGGAATCTATTGAAGGCCCCTGCATCATATCAATCAGACGTTTCGATTCCACAACTTGTTTGACTGATAGGGTTTAGGGCAGCTACTTGTCTAAATCAGAGGCAAACAATTTAAAATCAGTAAAACCAAAACCACATTTTAATATGTAAGTAGAATTTCATTTAGGCAATGCTAATAATATGTGTATATCTTTCCAGAAGGTTGGGGAAATGGGATTTTACTGATCTTCTTTGCTTATAAAACAAAGCAAAAAAAAAAAAAAAAAGGTCAAGAGTAAAAGATATATCTTAAAAATATCTCTTAAATAAAGAGCTCAATTCTTGCTGCTATCACTGGACTATTGTTCTCTTAGAAATTCTGCTGCAATTTTCCTCCTCCTCCTCCTTTTTCTTTTATCTCTGATTAATATCTCACAGGTTTCATGGTAAAATTTGCTGGATGAACTTTATTTTAAATTTCATCTACATTATGCAGATTTAAATTACTTCTGCTTCTGGTTTAATCAATAGATCATCTGAGTTGTTTTGACTAAGAGCTAAACTGTCCTCAGGACATGATAATGATCCTGAACCCAAAGTATCTTAGGGTACCAAATCAAGGATTGGATTTTGCAATAGTGGACACTGTCAATAATGTCAAACTGTTTGCATCTAGGCTTGTATAGCCAGCGGCAGGAAAATAAACTTTCCAATCCTTTTACTTGAAGTTGATGGAAATCAAGGAGTTCTTTAGACAACTGTGACAGTATGATCACTAGATTAAGTGAGGTTTTATTCATTTTACTTTATTTCAGCAGCTTTGTGATGTTACTATTTACTCTTCATGATCAAGGTTCTTATAATCTGGCTAGGCATTTTCCATCATGTCTCCCATTTTTAAAAAAGGAATCAGGGCTGCTTACTCTATCTCCCAAGGTCCTTTTCTGAATTCTCTTAGATTTTCCTTCTTCCCTTCCCTTCCCTTCCTTCCCTCCCTCCCTCCCTTCCTTCCTTCTTCTCTTCCATTCCCTTCTTTTTCTTTAGGCATTCCTCATCCATACTATATTCATAGGTGTGCTGAGACTTCCAGAGTTTTTGACAGTATTAGAACTGCTGTGAATAGAAAGCAAACATTTCTAGATATACTTCTGTCTCTGTCTGTCTCCTAGCATGGAACAGGACAGTTAACCAGGCTACCTTCTATTCTCAGGTGCTTGATTGCTTGTAAAATGGGTAACCCATCAGCTTAATGCAGCCTATCTGTCATATATCATGCCTTGCCTGACAAGTCCCCTGTCCATTTATTCTTGGTGGCTTTTTGAAGTTTGATGGAAGCAGCAAAATTGAGGACGCATACTGCTTGGTGGGCCTTAAAGGAAAGGTTTCAGATTCAGGATTACACAGTAGTAAACTTCCAACAAATGTACCCTTGATGTGCAAAACATTTCAAATTTAAAGTGTTCTCTTTTGCGCCCAGCTCAGTTAGTTTTTACATTCCAAAGGGTTTTGAGCTTGAAGCGTCTTAAACATTTCTGTAACATTTAGAATTGTATTCCTCTAAGGAAGGTAGGCTCATAGTCTTACCTGCTGGAGAATGTCAGCCAGTACTGACATGGATATCAAAACTCTTCATGAGGACACCAATCAATTGAAGTCAATTTCAGTTTTTCCCCTGGAAAGGAGAATGCAAATGTGTATGAAAACAAATTGAACCAGAAATGTGACTAAATTAGCAAAATGGCATGGGGCAATTATGAAAACAAGATGAACTGAGGGAAGAAATGACAACACACACATCTACTTACAGAGGTCATTTGCATCCATACTGGATTAAACACCAAAACACTCCAATCAAGTAGATAAAACTGGGAACTAGTTATTACTTCCCACACAATATTAAATGGTTCTTAATGCAAAGTTTTATGATAGAGTTTGATATTTAGGAGAAATATTCAACAAATGTAAGGAAAAAATGCATTGGGTAGACTTGAAAGCTTTATCTATGGTAGTGCTACACACAACAGATATACCCTGATATACATATATATACATATATATACATATATATATATATATATATATATATATATATATATATATATATATATATATATATATATATATATATATATATATAAAACATATGGGTCACATCTTTGTTAGATACCATGGCACATGAGGACATCATTATATCCATGGATGTCTAGCATCAGCCTACATGTCCCACTTCATTTTCTTTTAGGGCTGTGTATTAATTTAAAGAACTAAGCAAGAGAATGGTCTTCAACATTCCCTGAATGGACAAATGGCCCCAAACCCACTGGCTCAAATCTAAGAACAACTTTATGGAAAAAACCAAACATTTGTGAGGGTACATAAAAACAAATTCAAATTAAAAGAGGGAGGAAGGAGACATCGAACAAGGAATTACATTAAAAGTGGATATGGCTGAAGGATCTGACCTCCCTTATACTACTTGGAAGATCCTGACGAGGTTAAGAGTTGGAGTGCCTTAAATATAATACCAATATGTCCAAGTGGAGTCTCTTAATGGGTAACAACATGCTATGTGAATGTGGAGAGACACAGAGCCTGGTCCATCTGCTGGTGTGTCAGATCTATTGTGTGCTCTTGTATTGTTATGGTTGAAGCTGAAGTATTCGTTGACCAGTAGGACATTGCAATGTATGATTTTATATACTATACTTAGATTGGGCCGAAGGCGGCATAGTTCTAGGTTTTCTAGGTCTAGAATTTCAAGTCTGGTGGCATAAGGTATTCTACAACGAGTAGAGGAGTGGAGAACTCTTCTTGTAAAATATTTCTGGATTTTCTCAACTGTGTTAATATCAGATATGTAATGTGGGTTCCAGACTGATGAGCTGCATTCGAGTATTGGTCTAGCAAATGTTTTGTATGCACTAGTTAGTAGTGTGATATTACCAGAGAAAAAGCTACGTAGGATTAGGTTGTTAAACTCTTAATCCTTTTTGGCTATGTAGTTACAGTGGGCTCTAGCACTTAGATCATTAGAGATGAGTACTCCAAGATCCTTGACAGAGTTTGGATCATCAACAAGGTCTTGACTATTCAGCCTGTATTTTATTTTCTCATTTATTTATTTTTTGCCAATATGCAAGACAGAGCATTTATTTGTTGAGATTTGAAGTTGGCATTTGTTTGACCATTCTGATACATAGTCGTGGTCTTTTTGAAGGATAGCAGTATTGTATGTGGTGTTGAATAGCTTTACATCATCATTGAAGGGAACACAGTTGCTCTTAATATGATCACAGAGGTCATTTATGTAGAGTATGAAGAGATTTGGTCCTAAAACACTGTCTTGGGGGACACCACTATTGACAGGTACAGAATTTGATAGGATGCTTCCAATTTTGAGTTTATCGTGTACCACTGAATCAAAGGCTTTACAGAAGTCTACGTAGATTGCGTCTATTGCTTTTCCCTGATCAAGTTGTATAGTCCATATGTTTTTGCAGTGTAAGAGTTGCAGATTACAGGATAGTTTTTTTCTGAAACCAAATTGTTTATTCGAGACTAGGTTGTTTGTCTCTAAGTGGAGGATAATTGATTGGTTAATAATTGATTCCATGACTTTACAGGTGACACAGCATAAAGAGATTGGTCTGTAGTTTTCAACTAGGCTGGGGTCTCCCTTTTTGAAGATGGGGATAACTTTTTGAAAATGGGAAATATGTACTGATATTGATTTATTGTTGACCAATGATAAAGCCAAGAAGATGGCTTCATTCTGGTAGTTTAAATTCTGATCTGGACATGGATGAAGGAGGAGGAGGAGGAGGAGGAGGAGGAGGAGGAGGAGGAGGAGGAGGAGGAGGAGGAGGAGGAGGAGGAGGAGGAGGAGGAGGAGGAGGAGGAGAAGAAGAAGAAGAAGAAGAAGAAGAAGAAGAAGAAGAAGAAGAAGAAGAAGAAGAAGAAGAAGAAGAAGAAGAAGAAGAAGAAGAAGAAGAAGAAGAAGAAGAAGAAGAAGAAGAAGAAGAAGAAGAAGAAGAAGAAGAAGAAGAAGAAGAAGAAGAAATAATTCAGTTCTAAAAAGTACTCCATGGAGGATGTTAAAGTAAAATTGTTGCAAACAAATACTCTGTCATTGACATAAAGGGCCATTGATAAACTTTTTCTCAGGACTTTTTTAAAACTTAAAACTCTGCAAAGATAACCATTTTTGTGCAAGCATCAGTAAAAGAACTTCTTTTATGTCCTACCAATTACTATTGCATTTCTGTGTTGAACTTTCACAAAAAATCAATCCTTTGTAATAATTATTGTGGGAACCTTACTTAGGACATTTGATATGTTCTTGGTAACATGGCATCTATAAATACAGCATACCCAAGATTCTTTCTAGTAGCACATAAGGTAGACCAGGGAGGGAAGATTTTTAGAAGGTGGTTTTATAAGACAAAGTGAAGTTAAAACAATCTTTGCTAATGCAGATCTTTGATTCTGGGAATGAGTTTCTGAATGCAGTAGAATTACCAGACTGGGTTAATTTGCCTGTGGTACATACAAATCCAGTTCAGAACAGTCATTCCAGTATAATTAGTGTAATATATGGAGTATTAACTTTTCAATAATAAAATAAGAGCTTGGGAACAACTTTTTCAATAACACTGTTTCTGTGTGTTTGCAAAGTGTGTGTCCATGAGAGAGGGAGAGTGACTTACTTCTTCTAAGTTTTGTTTTTATTTATTTTTAATTTGACCTTCAGTGCCACGTGGTGATACGTCAAATCAAGTCATGTTGATGATGCAAAACTGGATCAGTCTGAGTGATGAAATTTGACAAGACATGTCAAAATGTGACACAACCGTTTTAAATCCAGAAATAATGGGCTTCCTGAAAACACTACTTCTGTTAATAATTCCCTGAAAGATTGATCTTTCTTTGTGGTTAAACATAAATGCACCAAGACAAAGAATTTCATTTGCTCTAAAGCATACAGAATGCATCTGGGGACAAAGAAAGAAAATATACTTAGACTCCTTGACAGGAAACTCTGTGCTAATATATAAAAGCATTCTTCACCCCATTGCCTTAAATTAAAGGCAACTGTTGCCTATATGTTTTACACACCTATATTATGGATGAAGGAAATTCCTTATGTCATCACCAATCATGCTGGTCATTTCTGCCTTACTCACTTTCCCATTCAGAATCATTTCCAGATAGACAAGGAAATTAAATGGTTCTCATTTCATGAAGGATTAGTTAGGAACCAGCATAATATAAAGCTTCGACTGTTGGACTACGATCAGGAATATATTCTACAGAGATGAAAAGATAAGGGAAAACCCCCAGCTTTGCAACCTTGAACTCTAAAAGGTAAAATGAAACAAATAAAGAACTAAGAAAATAGTAACAAAGTTGGAAAGGACCTTGGAGGTCTTCTAGTCTAGCCCCATGCTCAAGCAGGAGACCCTATATCAGTGATGGCAAACCTATGGCATGCGTGCCACAGGTGGCACACAGAGCCATTTGTGCCGGCATGCGAGCTGTAGGCAAACTTACCTCACTGCGCATGTGCGTGCCTCACAGCTGATTTTCAGCGGGTTTGAGGCCTTTTTTGGCCTCCCAAAGGCTTGAGGAAGGCTTCTGCAGGCTTTGCAGGCTGAAAACTAGCTCTGTTTCGTCACTTCCTGTTTTTCCAAAAGTACTAGAAGTGATGAAACGGGGCTAGTTTTCGGCCTGCAAAGCCTGCAGAAGCCTTCCTCGAGCCTCTGGGAGGCCGAAAAAGGCCTCAAACCTGCCGAAAATCAGCCGTGAGGGGGTGGCAGGGGGTGGGGGTGGGGTGGGGAATGCACATGCATGCGTAGGGGGCATGGGGGCACACATTGCCTTCTGGGTGCTGGCAGGTGCGTGTGCAAGCATGCACACAATCTTTAGCAGAGGAGCCCAAAAAAGTTAGCCACCACTGCCCTATACCATTTCAGATAAATCATTCTCCAATCTCTTCTAAAAAAAAATCAGTGTTGGAATACCCTCAACTTCTGGAGGCAAATCGTTCTACTGATTAATTGTTC
Source organism: Notechis scutatus (assembly GCF_049901735.1). Lineage (NCBI taxonomy): Eukaryota > Metazoa > Chordata > Lepidosauria > Squamata > Elapidae > Notechis > Notechis scutatus. The sequence goes on from NC_142013.1 coordinate 107,657,598, forward strand.
TAACTGTCAGGACATTTCTCCTTCATTCTTAGTTGGTTCCCTCCTTGATTAGTTTTCATCCATTGCTTCTTGTTCTTTCTTCAGATCCTTTGGAGAATAGGTTGACCTCCTTTTCTTTGTGGCAGCCCCTCAGATATTGGAATACTGCTATCATGTCACCCCTAGTACCTCTTTTCATTAAATTAGACAAAAAGTCGATTCCTGCAACTGTTCTTCATATGTTTTAGCCTCCGGTTTCTGAAGATCTAGGTGAGAAAAAGAGAGGGGGAGGGAGGGAGGGAGAGAAGAAGAAGAAGAAGAAGAAGAAGAAGAAGAAGAAGAAGAAGAAGAAGAAGAAGAAGAAGAAGAAGAAGAAGAAGAAGAAGAAGAAGAAGAAGAAGAAGAAGAAGAAGAAGAAGAAGAAGAAGAAGAGGAGGAGGAGGAGGAGGAGGAGGAGGAGGAGGAGGAGGAGGAGGAGGAGGAGGAGGAGGAGGAGGAGGAGGAGGAGGAGGAGGAGGGAGGGAGGAGGAGGGAGGAGGGGGAAGGGGAAGGGGAAGAAAAAGGGAGAAAGGCATATATTAAATGTGCTAGCCTAGTTATCTAGAACTTCCAAAGTGTCCATCACTGACATGAAAATGCAAAGCAAGACTGAACCTGCTAAGATTCTGAAATCATTCAAGGTGATCTTAGTGTGACTATCTGCTTAAATAGTTCTCTATAATCCTAGGTTTCAAACAGCATCTGATACGAGCATCCAAATCTTGATGTCACGTACCTCCCATAAAGTAAATGTTCTGCTCAGATTTAAAGCCAGATGAGATATTTCCTGGTGATTCCAGTTTGGAATTTCAATCAGCAACAAAGCATAAGAGGACTGTGGCCACATTGGTAGAGCCTTCGCAATGCATACTAATAGTCTTCGGTTCAGACAGTATCTGGCTTTTCCAGTTCAGATTTTTTTTTTCCTGCGGGGTTGTGTGAAAGACAAGCTGAATGCCCCAGAGAACTGTAGTAGAATAGGGAATTCTGTTGGACAAATACTGATCTGGTATAAAACTGCTTGCTAGTGTGCTCATCTGATGCTCAAAGCAAAATGAACAGAAAACTATATATACTGCCTTGGGGTTTAGCAATCTCATGATATTTGGTAGAGAATGTTTCTAAATTGTTTCATCTTTTTTTTTCTATGATACCTAGCAGCTATATAAATCTAAACAGGCATGCAATGATGTTTTCAGTATTGTTGTTGACAACGAACTAGGCTTTAAATTCTACAGCATAAGTTAAGTTGTTGTACTCAGTATTTGTTGTGCAAGGTCAAAGTCGGTTTTCAACTGGACTTACCTACATCTCACCACAAAGCTTTTAGTTCAGGATGCACCTTTTTTTTTTTTTTTAACCAGATATGATTTCCTCCCTGTTGGCATTCCATAAAGCTTTTAAAAACCTGACTTCCCAAACATGGGTGGAGGTGAATTGTGGATTGAGATACTCTTATGGAGATCAGAAATGCAGAACCCATGACATCATATTCTAGAGCTGAAGAAACTTTTTGGATGAGAAGCGAAACATCTTCAAAGAAAAACCAGAAAGTCCAATTGTCTCTTGAAAAGCACTTTTGGGACAACCATGACCTGGATGACTGAGAATTTCCATAGACATTTAGCGATACACCCAGTGGTGGGTTGCAAAATAGGTTACCACCGGTTCGGTGGGTTGTGGCTTGGTGGGCGTGCTTTGCACACATGCACCTACTTTGTGCATGCATGCGTGCCAAACACGCACTTTGCACACATGCAGAGGCTTTCCAACTCACCTCCTGCAATCCTGCACTCTCCCTGTCTCTTCAGTGGCTGACACGAGGCAACCTGCTGTGCCGCGCAAAGCAGCTGTGCTTCAAAAGCAGGGAATAAAAGTCAGTATGGGAGTCCAGGTGGGTGGGCGGGCCCAATAGAAACTCTGGCCCAATAGAAACTCCTCAGTGAAAACTAGTCTGGTCTCCGCTGACCTTCATTACTACCGGTACACTAGAACCGGGCCAAACCAGTAGAATAACCACTAGATAGACCTTGGGATGAACACCCTTCAAATGGTGTGGAAATATGAACAGATTTCCAGAAAAAAATTGAAGACTACAGGAACCATTTGCACTTCAGTTTGAGATTCAGACAGACAGAATCATCCCTAACAATCTGCACTCAACAGTGAAGGGACACAGAGCAGAAAACATCCCACAGAAAGCTGTTCTGTCCCAACCTGGTTCCAAGAGAGCAAACACAAGATAAAGGCAGCAGTCCCCAACTTTTAAGGTTTAATCTACAGATTCCATTTCTTCACAGATAAAAGACTACTTCCAACTAATTAGCTCTGACAAGAAAGAGCCTTGCCAAGTTGTTTTTCAAGGCTGCCAAAAACCCACAGATAAGAAATCGTTTATAGGAGTTTTCAAATACTAACTATAATGTCCACGAGGCTGAGTTTCAGAGCGTCTTTGCCTTCTGCAAAGAACGCTTCTTCAAAGCTGGCTTTTACCTCTTGAGGGAGGGGCCATTACCTTGCAGCCTTACTCCCGAGTCGCCTGTGCTGCTGCTCTCTCCTATGAGCAAACCTGTGCGCATGCATACTTTGCACAGACTCCTCGGGAACCTCCTCATTACTGCTGCCAGCCCCCACAATCTCTGAAGGCAGCAGTCCACTTCCTAATGGTCCTGGCCCTTCATCTGAGTCCTCGCTTTTCTCTACTGTCCACACCTGCTGCCGGCTAACCACAACAAAAGCACAGCTCCAACTCATAATGAAAGAATAACAGAGCTAAAGAAGCTTCTTGGATGAGAAAAGAAAAGAGAGAAAAAACCAGAAAGTCCAGTTGCCTCTTGAAAAAGCACTTTTGTTACAACCATGACCTGGATGATTGAGAATCTCCATAGACATTTAACAATATCATATAACACTTTTTGCCTGTCACGTTTTTTTTTTTTTCCTGACAGTCTTTTTCCCACTATGGACAACATCTATTTCTCAATTTTTGAGTTCCCTTTGAGAAGGGCATGTAACACATCCCATGTGTGTGGGTTCAATTTCACCTTAATTGAGAAGGTTTACGGAGAGACGTCAAAAAGAGCCAATGAGTAGCTTCAAAATCCCACATCAGGCAATAAAAGCGATACGAATGAAACGTGGCTATGGATAAAGAAGGTTGATGGGAAGCGAACCTCTCTTTAAAAAGTGGAAATAGCAGCATCAGAAACTGGAAGGTTATTGAACCACTGGGACCTGTGTGAATTTCCAACGTATTGGTGCCAGAGGCAAAGAAATTGGATGAGTAAAGTGCAAGATGTTCTGTTCAATTTGTGCCATGACTGGGTTTTAGACTCAAATTAGCCCTGAATGTAACAAGGGAATATTGGCCAGTTTTCTACAATTCCATTCAGACCTACTAGCTCCAATGAGTGCTTAGTGACTGATTTCTGTATTTTCAGTGTTGCTATGGGAAACCACTAGAAACTCAACTTCAAGCCAAGATTTAATTTACTGCAACTCAATAAGAAACAAAAGGATTCCCCCCCCACCACCACCATTTCTTCTCGTTTCCTTTATTTCTCACTTATTTTAAAAAGTTCTGTGGGTAAATCAAAGTAATGATCATTTTATTTTATTTTTTATTTATTTATTTGATTTGCCAGTCGCTTACAAGATACAGGCATAAGAATAAACATAGTTTTGAATACATGAGATAGATACTTATAAGAAAAATAAAAAGAAACAATAGGACAGGGTCAGTAGGTACGTTGGTGTGCTTATGCACGCCCCCTACAGGCCTCTTAGGAAGGGGATGAGGTCAATAGTAGACAGTCTAAGGTTAAGGTTTTTGGGGTTTGGGGAAGAAACCACAGAGTCAGGTAGAGTATTCCAAACATTGACCACTCTGTTGCTGAAGTCATATTTTCTGCAGTCAAGTTTGGTGCGGTTAACCTTGAGTTTCTATCTATTGTGTGCTCTTGTATTGTTATGATTGAAGCTGAAGTATTCATTTGCAGGTAGGCGTTTTCTAGATCTAGAATTTCAAGTCTGGTGGCATAAGGTATTCTGCAATGAGTAGAGGAGTGGAGAATTCTTCTTGTGAAATATTTCTGGACTTTTTCAATTGTGTTAATATCAGATACATGATATGGGTTCCACACTGATGAGCTGTATTGACGTATAGGTCTAGCAAATGTTTTGTATGCTCTAGTTAGTAGTATGATATTACCAGAGAAGAAGCTACGTAGGATTAGGTTAACAACTCTTAACGGCTTTTTGGCTATGTAGTTACAGTGGGCTCTAGCATTTAGATCATTAGAGATGAAGACTCCAAGATCCTTGACAGAGTTTGGATCATCAACAAGGTCTTGACTATTCAGCCTGTATTTTATTTTCTGATTATTTTTTTTGCCAATATGTAAGACAGAGCATTTATTTGTTGAGATTTGAGTTGCCATTTGTTTGACCATTCTGATACATAGTCGAGGTCTTTTTGAAGGATAGCAGTATTGTCTGTGGTGTTGAATACTTTACATCATCAGCGAAGATAATGCAGTTGCTCTTAATATGATCACAGAGGTCATTTATGTAGAGTATGAAGAGATTTGGTCCTAAAACACTGCCTTGGGGAACACCACTATTGACAGGTACAGAATTTGATAGGACGCTTCCAATTTTGAGTTTATCATGTACCACTGAATCAAAGGCTTTACAGAAGTCTACGTAGATTGTGTCTATTGCTTTTCCCTGATCAAGTTGTGTAGTCCATATGTTTTTGCAGTGTAAGAGTTGCAGATTACAGGATAGTTTTTTTCTGAAACCAAATTGTTTATTCGAGACTAGGTTGTTTGTCTCTAAGTGGAGGATAATGGATTGAGGATAAGAAAATGGATTGGAGGATAAGAAAAGCTCTAAGAGAAATAGGGCAGTAATGAACAGGAAATATAAAGTCGTGAACAGGAAATGCAAAGTCATGAACAGGAAATGAAAGTCATGAACAGGAAAGGTGACAAATTTGGGCTAAATACATTGAAATTTTACACGGGGGTAAATGAGGAATCAGGAAATGAATAATACCTAATTAATCTATAATCTGATAATTCTCTAGTACTGTGGTAGGCAGCTTTCCTGAACTTCCTAGTCACATAAGAGTCTCATGGGCGTCAAACTCAAGGCCAGCAGGCCACATCCTGGAAAATGTAAGGAGCCAACCCGCATCACTTTGGTTTGATCTACCCACATGATTTCAGCCCAGTCTACCCAATGCAAAGAGGAAACATGCCAGCAGTTTGGGGAACAAGCTGATCATGCCTACCCAGTTGGCCACACCTGGTGAATGGCATCAAGCTGGCCACACCCACCCAGTCACACACACACACACACACACACACACACACATGCACACACACACCGAGGTCAACCACAGCCCTGATGCGGCCCTCAGTGAAATTGAGTTTGACACCCCTAGTCTAGATAGCCTGATAAAGGCCACTCTCCCATTCTCCCATGATTAGTTTTCCTATGGTGGAACTCACTGGATACAGTCAAGCATTGACCTAATGGACATTTCAATGTACAGCCATGCACACATCTGCAGCATGCAACCAACAAAATTCTCTTAGGATAATTGAGATCAGTGTTAAAGCAGAATCTTTCTTTGGCAATAATGCCAACAGAAGCTCACTATTTTTATTTGCATTGTATTGCACTTAAGTGCATCTGGATGGCTGAAAACTTCCTCCTGTTTTCTATTCTGTACCAATGCAAATGTAATTGAAATAGGGGTCCAACTGAGCACTATAGAACATAGAATAATAGAGTTGGAAGGCACTTTAGAGATCTTCTAGTCCAATCCCCTGCTCAGGTAGGAGACCCTATGCCATTTCAGGTAAATGATAAATTCAGTCTGTTCTTAAAAACTTCCAGCAGTGGGACATCCACAAATTCTGAAGACAAAGCATTCCATGGTTAATTGTTTTGACCGTTAGGAAATTTCTCCTTAGTTCTTTGATGCTTCTCTCCTTGATTAGTTTCCAAAATGACTATCTTCCTGTATAATATTTTTCACAGACCACCAGTCTCTACAAAACTATGCTAATTTTTTATGATTTTGCATTGTGGAATAATTTTTGCCTAAAGCAAATTTTGTAATGAGTTTGAAAGGTCCTGCTGAAGTTTAATATCTTCAGGAATTCCAAAGGATACTAAAAGAATTTTAACAAGATAGATTTTCCCCTCAAGGCATTGTTCACAAATGGATTTGAAATTTGCATAAATAATCATTAAGATGAATTGGGACATAATTATTCAGGAAAGCCATCTGTAGGAATTTTGAGAGCTCCTTGTTGTGTTTCATTTGTCATGTATGTTATCCGTATTGGATTATGGAAAATGTGCTTTTTCTGTGTTTGCCTTCATAGAAAGAAGAGTGAATGATTAGAATTATTGCATGGAAATATTGCTCAGATTCTATATGAAAATTATACTTTGATCTTTAAAGGACTATTCCATATTCTTAGAAGCATGGAATTGCTAAATGCTGAATGAATAGGTTGGAAGGTATATTTGATATATATGTATATTATACATATTTTGTTGATAAGTACATGAATTTGCTACCCTACAGTTGGCAACAAGGCTTAAAGAAAATTTGGGTGGGATGGGTCCTTCTATTCTAGGCAGAGTGATCCACCACTGAACAGCAGAAAACTTTTTCTAATGTTCAACCTAATTTCATTTATTATTTATTTATTTATTTATTTATTTATTTATTTATTTGATTTGCCAATTGTTTACAAGATAATAAGTATAAATGTATACATAGTTGTGAATACATGAAATGGGTACATATAAGAAAAATAAAAGAATAAGAGAAACAATAGGACAGGGACGGTAGGCACGTTGGTGCGCTTATGCACGCCCCTACAGGCCTCTTAGGAAAGGGGTGAGGTCAATAGTAGACAGTCTGCGGTCTGTCGGCTTCGAGCGGCAGGATTTGTGGCTGCGCGATCCCTGCCGCGCTAGCGTTTGGGGCTCCGACCCAGCCGGGTGACGGAGCTAGGCTGCCCTGCAGGGGCAGCTGAAGGTAGGGGGATCCGGAGAAGGGTTTGGGGGTGCTGCAGACTCCCTCCCTGGCCGGCAGAACTCCCTTTTCCCAGGACGGTGCAGCGGCGGTCTGTAATGGCCGCCACAAAGAAGCTGGCAGCCGGGTAAGAATGCGCAGGAGGAAGTGGAGAAAGTGATTGAGAGGAGAAAGTTTTTCTTGGCTCCTAGGACTCTAAGACATATCTAATAAAATTCCTGAAAAGTATGACTTTCTGAATAATACCTGCCAGAAGAGGAAAAAAGCGGCTGTTTGAAGGTGCTGAAAGGATAGCTTCCCTCTTTTCCTACGGAATAAATAACTGGATATTAAGAAACCTATTTCTTTTAGGTGAAAATTGGTTTTAAGCGATGAGTGGAAGAGAGAGGATTAAAAAGAAAACATTTGTATGCTAAGACTTTGTTGGAGCAGATGCCTTAAGGATTTGAAGACTAGAATATATTGCAATAAGATTTTAAACAGATTTGGACTTTCTTTCTCTTGGATTGATATTACCCCAGAAGGAGAAAGTGAGAACTCTGCCTTGGATTGGACTGACTGATAACTTTGGGACTGTTTTATTTTTTTATTTTCTTTTGAATATTCTGGTTGTTGTAAGAAGAAAGAAGGGGAAAAGAAAAGAAAAGATTTATAATGGCTCTTTCTGTTGAGGAACTAAGAAAAGAATATGAACAAGCAAAAAAAAATGGTAAAGATGGTGTGGAAGAAGCTTTCCTTTTCTTAGAAATGGCGCTTATTAATTATCAACAAACATTACAACAGATGAAGACAGCAGAGGAACAAGAAAGAAAAGAAAGGAGCCATTTTTAATGAATCTCAGAACTTGATCCAGAAAGAAGGAAGAGAGAAAGAAAAGAAAAGAAGAGAAAAGAAGAAAATTAAAGGACTTAAGGACTTAAGATCTAAAAAACATTTAAGAAAGGGAAAAATAAGGTGCAAAACCAATATGATGATAGTAAACAAAAGGGAAAAGGAATACGACAGAGAATTGAAGCTGGCAAGGCAGAGGCTAGAAGAAGGGGGGTAGAAAGGTTTGTTGGGAGAAGAAAGAAAGGGAAAAGGTGGAGAAAAGCTACAATGTTTTGAAATTAAATGAAAAAGAAATTTTTTTGGATAATGGATAAAGTATAATTTTTTTTAAAAAAAAAAGATTTTGCAAGGTACATAAGATGAGATGGTAGTATTGTAATGATTTAAGAGTTGATAAGAGATTAAAATGTTAAAATGTTTAAAAATGATTGGCTTTAAAACTTAATAATAGGGGAGGTTTAGAATATTGTTTTAATTAAAGAGTTTAATAAGACTATGGTATTGATGTTATTATAAAATTTTTATTATAGTATCTTTTTTTAATATTTGGATTTATTGTCTAATTATGTACTTAATTATGTTGGATGTATTAGTTAGATAGAATGTACCAAGCAAAATCGGATTGGGTATTAGATATTATTTTAAAGATTAATTTGATTAACTTAGGGGGAGATAGAAAGGCATCATACTCTGATTAATGATTTCAGGAGAAACTTATTTCTTTTTTTTTTTTTATAAGGAATGAGACAAAGGGATGATAAAAATGGACAAAAGATATAAATATAATGATTCAAATTAAGATGATTAATTAAGATAGAAGTAAGAAGTGTGAAATATGTGGGGAAGTTAATATAGAAGGCTTAGAATGGTAAATAAAATAAGTAATGATATGTAAGATGAGCATGAATATAATTGAAGTCCATGAAGAGAGAGACACCTGGGTCCAAGTTACTTTCCAAAAAGATTTTTTTATGTTTTGTGTGTTGTGTGTATATGTCTTTTGGGGGAGAATTAGTTAAAAATTGTAGAAATATAGATTGAGAATAATGGTAACTAAGTCAGAAAGAAACAGATGAAATAATAATAATGATATTGAATAAGAGTAAAGAGAAGTAAAGAGAAATTGAATAAGAGGTTTTGGTATGTTGTATGGAAATGGTTTAAAACAGAATTATAAATTATCTGACTTGTTAAATTGACAATGAAAAAAGGTTTAAACATGTAATGAATAATGACAATTTGTGTGTTTTAAAAATTAATAAAACTTGTTTTTTAAAAAAAAAATAGTAGACAGTCTAAGGTTAAAGTTTTTGGGGTTTGGGGAAGAAACTACAGAGTCGGGTAGAGTATTCCAGACATTGACCACTCTATTGCTGAAGTCGTATTTCCTGCAATCAAGTTTGGTGCGGTTTACTTTGAGTTTGTATCTATTGTTTTTATTTTATTGTATTTATTGTTATTATTTCATTAAAGGTGAACACCAGTGGTAGAATTCATTTTTTTTTACTAGTGGTTCTGTGGGTGTGGCTTGGTGGGCATGGTGTGGCCTGGTGGGTGTGACTTGGCAGGCATGGCAGGGGAAGGATACTGTAAAATCTCCATTTCGACCCCACTCCAGGAAAGGATATTCTAAAATCCCCATTCGCTCCCCACTCTTGGGGGAAGGTTACTGCAAAATCTCATTCCCTCCCCACCCCACTAACTTGCTTTCCAGCTCCGTACAGAGCAATAAAAGAAGACCCAGACAATCAACTGGGACTCAGGAGGCAGAGCATAGATGGTGGGAGAGGTACCAGTCAGAGGTGGTATTTGCTGGTTCTCCGAACTACTTAAAATTTCCACTACCGGTTCTTCAGAACTGATCAGAACCTGCTGAATACCACCTCTGGTGAACACAATAGATTTCAGATTTAACCCAAAATATGTCCATCCTCTCCTCCGTATGACTTCATTTATAGTAGATATTTAGAGTAGAGTAGATATTTATTTCACATCACCTGTCCTTCTTCTCTTTTGGAAGCTAACTATAGGAGATGAGCATTGTCTAGCAGATTTTTAAACTATTCGTCATATGGTCTGGTTTCTAGATCACTTATCAGATTTAATTGTCCTCTTTAATTTCATGCTTCTCAGGTTCTTATTAAAATATGGAGTCTAGACTTGAAGCACTATTTCCAAGTATTATTTAATTCAGACAAAAATGTATTGGCATTTTAGCCATGGCACATTTGCCCTTTTTCTGTTGACAATTGAGTAGAATTAACCCCTACTCAGAGACATTGCAACCAATTGGGGTCATCAATTCTGAATGCATACATTTGGTTATTTTTCCACTAGCTAGGTTCAGGCTGTTCAGGCTGCTACATTTGTAAAGGATAATGAGCATTATCCTAAAGTATTTTGCTCGGTATTTAAGCTCATGTAAACTATCATCACTTCCTACTGCTGCTACAAGTATATAGTCAAAATAGCACAATTTACTATTAATACTACTACTATAAAATACTAAAAATGTCATGGGAATTTAATCATTATATACATTAATATAGATCAACAGCTGCTATGTCCAGAACATGATTCATCCTTTGTGGATAATTTCTCCAATTCATCCGGTCAATGTGAAGATCAGTCTAGAAACTTTGTTTATCCCTACTTGCCATCAAACATGCATTCAATCACAAATAAGGGGAAGCTATTGAGCCCACTACATTTGCTATCTTCTCTTTCCAGCATCGGGATGCATGATCTGTTCTCTTGAGAACTTCTCCACTTTCTGGAAGGCTTTGGGTGCCTCTGCCAAGATCTGAAATGGAAAAGAATGGAGGGGAAATATCTATTTGCATGGAGATAACCAAATGCAACAGTTTGGATCCAAAGTATGGGTTTCAGTGAGGTCCTTTTGTGCGCTGTATTTTGCATTTTATAAAAGGGCAAGAAGTGGTTTAGTTTAGCATGAAAAATATGCATGATTGTCAGCCAACTGGACTGATAACTGGTTGGGTTTCATTAGAATAAATTTAAAAGCAGTGAGTGGAACATGGTCCATGCCTATCGTAGGACAACTGGTCATTTAGGTATAAGTCCAAGATTCTTGGAATCTCCTGGGCTTTTGTAGCCACTTTCTATGCACAATAAATAAACTGAAAATCCATCTCTTATTCATCTTGGGTTCCCAGTTCCCAGTTTAGAGAGTTTGTCCCAAATTTAGGAACACTTAGGAGGCAGTGGTGGGATTAAAAAAAAAATTACTACCGGTTCTGTGTGCATGGCTTTGTGGGTGTGGTGTGGCTTGGGTGTAGCTTGGTGGGCATGGCAGGGGAAGGATACTGTAAAATCTCCATTCCCACCCCACTCCTGGGGGAAGGTTACTGCAAAATCCCTCCCCAACCCACTAACCTGCTTTCCAGCTCTGTTCTCCTATGCAGGGCAACAAAAGAAGACCCAGCCGATCAGCAGGGATTTGAGAAGCAGAGAATAGATGGTGGCAGGGCCAGTCAGAGGTGGTATTTTCCGGTTCTCCAAACTACTCAAAATTTCTGCTACCGGTTCTCCAGAACTGGTCAGAACCTGCTGAATGTCACCTGTGCTATGAGGGATTGTGGTTTTTTTTTCATGAGCATTGCTAATCAATAGATGGAAAATGCATATTCAAATTACATGTATAGTTGGCCTCTAGTGCAACAGATGATATGTGAGATCCAGAAGAAGGCAACAGAAGGTTGAAGGAAGAAACATAATCAAAGGCAGCTTTAAAAAGTAGTCATTCAGAAAGTCAGAGAAGAGAGTCTGCTTCTTTATAAAATATGTTCCAGGATTGGAGAGTAGTTGAGGGACAGTTCTGGTATGAGGGAAAAAAGTATTGTGGGGGATAAGAAAATTAGGAAGAGTTTTAGGAGGCAGTAGGTAACAAAGCAAAATAAAATTAAATAATATCAAGTCATTTCAACTAGATATTTGTTTGAAATGTAGTGCTTCATCCCTTTTTGTACGTCTTTTAATTTATACTGTCACTCTATATTGGTAATACCAATTCTATGCTTTTGTCGGTAGAGTAGAACAGCAGCAAAAAACCAGAAAATTGTTGAAAATCCCTATCAGTAAATTGCAAATCAGTAATTCTTCATAATTAAATTGCAAAAGACAGCTTTATTTGGAACAGTTTACATTCAGTGACTAACCTTTAAACAATATTTTTTCCATAACAGGTCCTTGGGAAGGACTCAAAAGTTAGAGGGACATGGATTGAAGTATTGAAGATAAAGACGAAGGAGAAACTGGGAAGAAAACTGAAATATGTCAGTCACAAATCTATAGCACTTCAGCTACTGTACAGGCTTCTCCTATTTCTTATCCTTTTTTTATCACTTTCCACAAAATCGTTAGCCTCTTTTTAAAGTTCACTTTCTTCTTTAATATATTCTATAAGGATATTGTTAGCATATAAAAGAAAGCATTCACAGAGAACATCATGAACTAATAGAGGACTGCTATGAAATTCAAAAGAGAAAGAAAAATAAAACACTGCAACAAAATCATCATTTATGACAGTATATAATATGATGAAATGAGAACTTAATGCAAAAATGGGTGAATGATAGTTAAGATCAAATCACAAAACAAACATATTAAGGAAGAAAGGATGGGTAAAGAGAAGGAAGGAATGATAAAGTGTTGGTTGATTATTTTTCTGAGTTGTTTTGAATCACAAGATAAGTGGCATATAAATTTGATAAGTAGATAAATCAAAACAATCTCTGCTGTGATATTTCAAAAGAGAAAAAAATAGAAGATTAAATAATAAAATGCAATGTATAACATTGTTGATGAAGATAACAGAAAGACATGGAGTGGGGAATTAGAACAGAACAGAATAACAGAATTGGAAAGGACCTTGGAAGTTTAGAATTTAGAATAATAGAGTTGGAAGGGACCTTGGAGGTCTTCTAGTCTAACTCCCTGCTTAGGCAGGAAACCCTACACCACTTCAGACAAATGGTTATCTAATCTCTTCGTAAAAACTTCCAGTGCTGAAGCATTTACAACTTCTGAATGAAAGTGGTTCCACTGATTAATTTTCTCACTGTCAGGACATTTCTCCTTAGTTCTAAGTTGCTTCTCTCCTTGATTAGTTTTCATTCATTGCTTCTTGTCCTGCCCTCAGGTGCTTTGGAAAATAGTTTGACACCTTGTTCTTTGTGACAGCCTCTGAGATATCAGAACACTGCTATCATGTCACCTCTAATCCTTCTACCATTGCAGACAAATGGCTATCCAAATCTTTACTTGAAAACCTCCAGTGAGCGAACATCCACAACTTCTGAAGTCAAGCCAATTGTCAATTTTCTCACTGTTAGAAAGTTTTATTAATTCTAGGTTGCTTATCTCCTTTATTAGTTTCCATCCATTCTTTGTTATCTTGCCTTCTGGTGCTCTTCTTTGTGGCAGTCTCTCAAATATAACCAAACAATTAATAACCAAAGCCAGAGAACATAGAAAAGTAGATATCATATTACTGTCATCTTGCTCCAGCCAAAGTCATGCATGAAGTATGAATAGGAATAGAGCATGGATGAATGTATTTTGTATGCATGTATGTTGTCTAAGCCTTTTGACATTGCAAACTTATCCTTTTTTTCATTCTTATTTTTATTTATTTTATTTTATTGTTTTTTATTTATTTATTTAGCATATGGCAAGTGCATGGACTTTTAGTGGTTCAAATGTTAATGTCCTGTCCACCCAGCCATTCAAGGACAGGGTGGTCTATGTTGAAAAAAATCAGACATTGGGCCAGTGTAAGCTCTTGATGGGACATTCAGACACAATGTGATGGATATTTTGTCGAGGAGCACCACAGTCACACTGAGGGTGTAAGAGACAAGACCCCACTTAAACAATGAGTCCTGGCAGACACCATGATGGGTACGGAGCTGTTCAGAGTTGACCAATGCTGGCGAGGAAGGTCAAAACCTGGTACCTTTTGTGTAGGTAACTGCCTGTCTCTGGGCATTCAGCAGCCCATTTGACTTTCCACTGTGTGTTGATGTCAAAGTTGTTAGATAGCTGTTGACCGAGTGCCAGAGAGGGCTTCCTGGATTTAAGCCTGCCAATCAATAGAGAAGAAAGATCAGCGTGCACAGGAAGAAGTGGGTTTCTCATAGTTTTGTTGTACTCCTTCACTAAAGCTCCCTGCCTTTGTAGAGCTGGTGATGCTATGTGGCTCAAGATGGGAAGCCAACAAGTAGGAGTAGATTTTATGCAGCTGCTTATGATTTATTTGTTATTGTTTGAGAATCACTGGATACCCATTTTGACATATGGGATATTTGAATAATATTTCCTTGTTGCATGATAATATATTTCTCTGTTGGGATTGATTTTTCCAATCATATTTTAGACAATAGTTTGATTTTCTCCTAGAGAATTGTTCTTTTTCTCCTTGGTGTTTATCCTCTTTCTCTTTCTCCTTCTTTAAACTCACTAGAAAGCGGTGCTGACTCAGTCAGTGCCTGTAAGCAGTGAGACTCAATAAAGACTCATCATTGAGCCTTTATATGTCATATCAGTAAGCGCATCAGTGAAAATATATTTTGACTGAATCAGCCTGAGGTAGACAATGCTTAATTCTCCACTACAAAATGTCCTAGAATGGAAGAAAAATTCTGCTCAGGGCCATCAATCCTGTTTTTGCGTTATTATCTTAACACACCATGCACTCAGTTACTGACACTACATTCTGTTTTATCAGTCCAATAAAAATGTTTGAGTCTCTCTCTCTCTCTCTCTCTCTCTCTCTCTCTCACACACACACACACACACACACACACACACACACACACACCTTTTTCCTTCTATTTATCCATTTAAATATGCTTATATTTTGGGATGGAGGTGACATTCTGGGCCTACCAAATCTCACTATGGAGTATGTATCAATATAGCAATTCAACTCCTCCTCCTCCTCCTCCTCCTCCTCCTCCTCCTCCTCTCTCCTCCACCTCCTCCTCCTCCTCCTCCTCCTCCTCCTCCTCCTCTCATCAATTTCTCTATGTCTCTATGTCTTTATGTCTATCTATCTATCTATCTATCTATCTATCTATCTATCTATCTATCTATCTATCTATCTATCTATCATCTGCCATCCTGGCCATAGCAATGGAAGGATTGTGTTTTAAAGCTCATGAATTGTGATTATCTGAAACTTTCCAAGTCTACACGCTCTGTATTGTATGTAGCCTAACAAGCAGCTGTTCCTACTTAATCTAAGAGCTGATTTACTTTTATATCAAAACTTTTGGCTGATGACCAAATTGTGCCTCTTATATCTAAAAGCACCAACTCATGAAACACTCAAGGAATATAAGTTTCAGGAAATGTACCTCTCAGGCTGAATCTTTCCATTTTAAGTCACTTTCAAGGGTTTCAATCCATTCTGAATAGCGTTATCATTTTTTTTCCCAAGAACTTATTTTCTTATTCCCCATTTATCCTAGCAACTGCCTCCAAATAGGCTATTATTCACAGTCAGGATTCATATCTCAAATCTTTTCTATATAATGCTCATTATCACTTTTAGGCTGCAGTTTCATCCAGGATGTTGTCATGTGTGTTCAGATTCACAGAAAAGGCCATGGTGTCCTGCATTTACCTACCTCAAAAGAGCTTCTAGGAACAACTGTCTGCGGGATTTCTTTACAAAAAGAACCTACAGATTAAATTTGATGGATTTCAATCCATGAAAAAGGAAGACATGAAGTTTTAATGTTTGTGTAGAACTAGATTAGTCTCTTCCATTGAAATGACATTAAATTTTGCACCAATGAGTTCTTTCCAACATCCCCCAGCTTGTTTTCAAAAGGTTAGTTCATAAAGTTTTATAAAAAAAACTTCAAAAAAGAAGAAATCCAAACAGTGTCATTTCTTCTGCAGGCAATTTCTCAGTTAAAAGTAACTGTTTCAGTGAAAAAAATGATTACACCCAGGAAGAATATAACACTACAGATGTTTGCCTTTTTATTCCCTATTGTGTTTCATCTCATTTCTGTCTTTAATGACATTACATTTTTATGGCATTGAATTTGACTTCAGCATTCCTGCCCCCCCTCCCGTTCTTGGATTAATTATATAGGTTATCTGAAAAATGTCACCATGCTTCAAAGCTAGCATGAGGAGAAATAGAAAAACAGTCAAGGGGAAGAGAAGCCAATTTCATTGTGTTAACTAACACTCACAAGAAAGGCTCAGATGTCTTTGAAATCAAAAGGTGCATTTTCAAAGAAGTGTGTAATGACCCGGGGTGTGGCACAAAGGCAACACAGTCAGGTAATCAGTAGGAGTTCCTTTATTAGCTCCAACTTTGCCCCCAATGTCCTGGTTACCTTCTAGGCTGGAGAAAAACTCTCCCAGGAACAGCCTTTGTCTGCAGAGAATCAAGTCCAAAACGTGGTCAACAAAAACTGTAACTATAAGTCCAATCAAGGCAAGATGATATAATTAGTCTGACTAATTACCTCATCTTGCCTTGGTTGGACTTAATAGTTACAGTTTTTGTTGGCCACATTTTGGATTTGATTCTCTGCACCCAAAGGCTGTTCCTGAGAAGGTAACCAGGACATTGGGAGCAAAGTTGGAGATAATAAAGGGACTTCTACTGATTATCTGACTGTGTTGCCTTTGTGCCACACCCTGGGTCATCACACATTCAATCAAAACTGAAGAAGCTTCTTGGAGGAGAAGCAAAATGTCTTCAATGAAAAACAAAGAAAGTCCCTTTTGAAAAAGCACCTTTGGGCATGCATATTAACTTGTATTCTCACCATCCTGCTCCTGCTATCCGTGCATTCTTCACACACTCTCTGCCATACTCTTGACTTATTCAACTAAGTCATAGTCACCTTGGACAAAATAAAAATACTCATCCCAGCAGATATGACATATCTATTGTTGTGGTCTGTCAGCCACCAGCCCCTCAACAGCCAAATAAGAGGAGTCAGGCTCAGCAACAGGGCAACCTGGGAGCTCCAAGGGGGAAGAGGGAATGGAAATATCAGACAGAGAGACATCTGGGCCATCTATCAGCCCTCAACCGCCCCCAGGTCTGGAGGTGACTGATAAGGAAGAGGAAGAACAGCTGGGTCCAGTGCCTGACACACAGATACACAGAAAGTAGAGGAGAGAAGAGCAGTGGAAATCCATGGAACGGTTCTTGGGATGAAAGAGCCACTGCTGCTAACAAGGCCTCACCTTAGGTCTCGGGATAAAAGGCAGAGGGTGGAGATGAATAGGTGTGTCAGACAACTATTCATCTTCCAGCTGGCCGGACTTGTTAGCCTGTGAGAGAAACTTTTTGCTGGGGCTGCTGGCATTCCTTAAAAAAAGGAAACTTTTGAGTTCACATCAGAGGGTTTGTCATGTTTAGGGATCTGGGTCAGAACATCTATGTGATATGTGTGAGAAATTATGATTTAAAAAATAGCATCAAATATTATGTAGGTAGTAAGAAACCTGCATAATATTTTGATTCTATTTTTTAATTTAGTACTAGTAGCTTTATAGGTTGCATAGAAGACAGCAGCTCAAAAAATAATATTAGGTACCGTATTTGCCGGCGTATAAGATGACTTTTTGCCCCAAAAACATGCCTCCAAGTGGGAAATTCGTCTTATACACGGTATATCCACTGCCGGCTTCGGATGCTTGTTGGACGCAGCGAAGGCGCCTCTGGCTTCCTGGATCCCCTGCGTCGCTCCGCTTCATCCCGCGCCTCGCTCCGCCCGAGGCTGCAGCCTTACTGCTCTTCCCACGGCCCCTGGCACTCTGCCCTGCCGCTGCAGCCCCGGGATTTCTGGAGGCGTTTCCGGTGGTGGTGGGGGTCGTCTTATACGCCTGGGTCGTCTTATACGCCGGCAAATATGGTACTTCATCACCAACTTTTTTGCGTTGAAGAGAGGCCCCATGATTTGAGTAAAATAGATAAATCCTGAAAATAGAATTGTCACTTCAGTCTATCCAGATCAAACTGCTTATAATTAAAGCTCAATAATTTTAAGAAAGGCCAAATGATAATAATAATCAAAAGAAGAATTAATGATATTCCTTAAAGGGATTCTGAACATCTCTATTTCACCAGAGTCTATCACTCTCAAGATGTGCAAATTTTAGGGTAAGAACAATCCTTGTTGCTCAGGTAAAACTGTCAGCTGTTCCAGATTGTAGGGGGAATTATTCCACTTCCTTTTAAAATGCCACTTGTGGAGGAAAAAATCTTATTAAAAAAAAATAACCTGGTATAATTTAATTCTCATTCAAGTGTCTGAGGCTGATGCCTGGCCAAAAGAATTTGAAACTCCTAGGTGCAGGATCAAGGAAGTTGATTAGATATCCTCAAGTCTAAAGGAAAGACAACAATAAGTACAATTCCCCAAACTTAAAGAATGATGGAAATGGGTTGCAAATTTGTTGGTACCCATCGTTTTGTTCACATTCAAAACTAGTGTTGAAAAACAAACCAAAACCCGATTTCTATTCCGTGGATGACTTTTTGCCTCTTCTTGAACCACTTTAGACTTTATAATCTCAAAAACTTTCTCAACTAAACTACACAACACTGTTGCTTTCTTCGCCTTCATATTTGAAACATCACTCCAAGCTCTATAATCTGTAATCGAGGTCTAAAATAAATAATGCAAGAAAATTACTTTAAATGAAAGATATCCACTTCAACAAGAATTATGTTATGAAGACCCCAGAGCTGGCTATTTTGTACCCACAAACAACAACAACAAAATATTTCTTTTTCAAGTCAAACTTCAAATAATTTTCATTGAGAGACATCCATTTTAGTTTCTTTGTGTTGAAAAAGCAGCTGGAAAAAAATGCCTGGAGGTGAAACTATCATTAGTCGTGATCTTCAGCTCTTTCCTGGGAGATTCTTTTTAACATCAGTGGTGGAATTACTTTGGAATAAATGATGTGATTGTGTCAGACGTTATTGTTGCAGCTGTGTTTGTCATTGTGGAAGAACGTCAAAATCACACAAGAAAATAAAGTGGAATATATGTAGGGGGTTTGTAGGCTTCTTCAAACATCTGACTTTAAGAGGAGAAGACTCCATCTTTGTAACAAAGTTTTTTTAAAAAAACCTAGTCTTCACAATCAACTTCCTGACATATCACAAGATTGAATAGAATAGAATAACAGAGTTGGAAAGGACCTTGGGGGTCTTCTAGTCCAACCCACTGCTCAGGTAGGAAACCCTATACCATTACAGACAAATGGTTACCCAATCTCTTCTTAAAAACTTCCAGTGTTGTAGCATTCACAATTCTGGAGCCAAGTTGTTTCACTGATTAATTGTTTTAACTGTCAGGAAATTTCTCCTTAGTTCTAGGTTGCTTTTCTCCTTGATTAGTTTCCACCCATTGCTTCTTGTCCTACCTTTAGGTGCTTTGGAGAATAAGTTGACTCCTTCTTTTTTGGGGCAGCCCCTCAGATATTGGAAGACTGCTATCATGTCACCCATACTCCTTCTTTTAATCAAACTAGACATACCCAATTCTGGTATGTTTTATCTTCCAGTCCCCTAATCATCTTTGTTGTTCTTCTCTTCACTCTTTCTAGAGTCTCAACATCTTTTTTTCATATTGTGATAACACAAACATCATATTCGGAATGATCTTCTGCAGCAATTGGGTCCCTCTTGAATTTCTTAAGTGTTGGGACTACTATGTCTGCAAGGGGAATGGTCATCTAAAGAAAGAGGGAAGTGTAGAGAAGACCTAATATGCACAATATCATTGTGATGATGGTGGTGGGATTAAGCCTCATTGTTAACCACTAAACGTAAACATTTGAAAATAGTGATGTGGAGTTATATCAAAGGCCAAGGCCATGATGCATGATGCATGGTGGTCAATCAAACATCCTGGCCATCTTCTAGAAGAAGAATATGATAGAAATTGTTCTTCTTCTGATGTTCTTTCCCTAGAGATTGGTTTTTTATCCCAGAGCAAAGCAATTTGTGACCTTATCCTCTATAAGTTGTTCTGTTCATTCATGGACTAGTTATTAATGTTTCTAATTCCATATGAGATGGGGAGCTTTGTGACTCAATGGAATTATTTTGCTGAAAGAGTCTCGCTCAAGTTGTAGGAAAGAATCTTACAGAGCTGAACTATGAAAAATTATGTGAGGCTCTACAGCAGTATTCTAAATAGAGAAATGGGCTGAGTAAGAAAAAAAACACACACAAACATATTTTGGAGAACATTTATGCTGTGATCATAAAGAAATCTCCTTCAGAGATTCACCACCGGCTAACTTCTATATATATATATATATATACTAGATGGATTGCCTAACAACAACAACCACCAACAAAAAGCAAGACAAGAAACAATGGATGGAAACGAATTGACGAGAGAAGCCACCTAAAAATAAGAAGACATTTCCTAACAGTGAGAACAATTAATCAGAGGAACCGCTTGCTTCAGAAGTTCTGGATGCTCCATTACTGGAGGATTTTAAGAAAATACTGGATAGCCACTTTGTATGGACTATTATAGGGTCTCCTGCTTGAACTAGAAGACCTCCAAGGTCCCTTCCAACTCTCTAATTCTGTATCTGTTATTCTGTTAAAATAAAAACACCACCTGCTCCTAAATCAGTAAAAGTCCTCAGGTCTTTTGCAGAAGAGGCTTGAATAATTCTTTAATTAATATTTTATTTCAGAAGTCCATATTCTGAAATTAATAGTAATTATCAAATGGGGAAGGATTTTTCAAGCCTGCAAATTATGCCATTTTTTCAATAAAGAGTGAGGGGTGTATTTATTTCAGATAATGCCACTAAAATGGAGAAACTGAAAGAGGTATAGGTGCAATTTGTGATAGCGAAGAATGTAATGATTTGACTCTTAGTTGATGAAATGTACTATATGTTTGAAGTATTATATATGGAGCATTGGGAATGTTATCCTATACAAACCACAAAAAAGGATAGAAATTCATATATCCATGTTTGGAACTGATAGCCATTTTCTGATTAATATTAAACTATTCAGAACTTTTTGCCATATTTTAGCAACATTGCAGTCTTGATATAACCCTACAGATAGCACCAGTGTTGAAGGCTAGTCTTTTCCACCTAATTTGGTGAATAACAACTGTGCCCTTCTTTGGAGAATACAGAAATAGCCACAAACAATTCTGGAGTATTCAAACTGTACTATTTACAAAACCACCCATATACTTGCATTGTGTGATGTTACCTTGAAGAATAAAATATATACAGGGTTGCCTCCCATCGGCCCTTGACCTATACCAGTTTGCTTATCAGAATAACAGATCCACAGAGGATGCTATTGCCATGGCTCTCCATGTTGCACTGATCCATCTGGAGCATAGTGGGAGCTATGTAAGGATGCTTTTAGTTGATTACAGCTCGGCTTTTAATTCTATCATTCCGGATATACTGATTAAGAAGTTGCTGGAAATGGGCCTTTCCTCTCACATCTGCTGTTGGATAAAGGACTTTCTTACTAACAGACTCCAAACTGTTAGGATTGGCAGCTATTTTTCCTCCACTCTTGCTGTCAGCACTGGCTCTCCACAGGGCTGTGTGGTGAGCCCCCTTCTGTATTCACTCTACACCTACAAATGCACTCCTTCTTGTCCCACTAACTCTATAATAAAATTTGCAGATGGCACCATGTTGGTGGGACTCATATCAGGAGGAGACAAGATGGCCTATAGGTCAGGGAAACTTCCGGTTTGTTGGCTTCGCGAGCGGCAGGGATTCGTGAAGCTGCGCGATCCTGCTGCGCTAGCCGCTTTTGGTGCTCGATCCGGACGGGTCCGGAGCTAGGCTGCCCTGTAGGGGCAGCTGAATATAGGGGATCCGGAGAGGGGTTTGGGGGTGTTGCAGACCCCCTTCCCGGCCGGCAGAACCCCCTTCTCCCAAGGCGGTGCAGCGGCGGAACCGCAATGGCCGCCACAAAGAAGCTGGCAGCCGGGTAAGAATGCGCAGGAGGAAGTGGAGAAAGTTTTTGAAAAGAGAAAGTTTTTCTTGGTTCCCAGGACTCTAAGACATATTTAACAAAATTCCTGAAAATTATGACTTTCTGAATGATACCTTCTAGAAGAGGAAAAAAGCGGCAGTTTGGTGGTGCTGAAAGGAAAGTTTACTCTCCTTCCCTACGGAATTAAGAAGTGGATATTAAGAAGCCTATTTTTTTAGGTAAAAACTGGCTTTAAGTGATGAGTGGGAAGGGAGAGGACTAAAAAAAAAAAAAATTGTATGCTAAGACTTTGTTGGAGGAGATGCCTTAAGGATTTGAAGACTGAAATATATTGCAATAAGACTTTAAGAAACAGATTTGGACTTTCTTTTTCTGATTGATACTACCCCAGGAGGAGAAAGTGAGAACTCTGCCTTGGTTTGGACTGATTGATAACTTTGGGACTGGTTTTTTTTTTTTTTTTTTTGGAATATTCTGGTTGTTGTAAGAAGAAAGAAGGGGAAGAGAAAAGAAAAGATTTATAATGGCTCTTTCTGTTGAGGAACTGAGAAAAGAATATGAGCAAGCAAAAAAAATGGTAGAGATGGTTTGAAAAAGCCTTCCTTTTTTTAGAAATGGCGCTTATTAACTATCAACAAACATTACAACAGATGAAGACAGCAGAAGAAGAAGAAGGAGAGGAAGCCATTTTTAATGAATTTCAGAATTCGACCAAGAAAGAAGGAAGAGGGAAAGGAAGAGAAATAAAGGACTTAAGATTTAAAAAAACACTTAAGGAAGGGAAAAATAAGGTGCAAAATCAATATAATGATAGTAAACAAAAGGGAAAAGGAACACGACAGAGAAGGGAAGCCAGTAAGGCAGAGGCTAGAAGAAGGGGGTAGAAAGGTTTGTTGGGAGAAGAAAGGAAGGGAAAAGGTGGAGAAAAGCTACAAAGTTTTGAAACTAAATGGGAAAAAAGGAATCTTTTTTAGGGATAAAGGGTAAAGTATAATTTCTTCAAAAAGATTTTGCAAGGTACATAAGATGATATTGTAGCATTGTATTAGAAATAGAAAACTTAAATGGTTTAAGAGTTGATAAGAGATTAAAATGTTGAAATGTTTAATAATGATTGGTTTTAAAATTTAATAATATGAGGGGAGGCTTAGAATATTGAGTTTTAATTAAAGAGTTTAATAAGATTATGGTATTGATGTTATTATAAAATTTTTATTATAGTATTTGTTTTTTGAAAAGGCAATGGGAATGTTATAAGATGCAATATTTAGATCTATTGTTTAACTATTTATTTAATTATTTTGGATGTACTATTTAGATAGAATGTACCAAGCAGAATCGGATTGGGTATTGGGTGTTATTTTAAATGTTAATTTGATTAATTTAGGGGGAGATAGAAAGGCATCATACTCTGATTAGTGATCTCAGGAGAAACTCCTTTTTTTTTTTTTTAATAAGGAGCGAGACAAAGGGACAATAAAGAATGGACAAAAGATACAAATATAATGACTCAAATTAAGATGATTAATTAAGATAGAATTAAGAAGAGTGAAATGTGTGGAAAAGTTAATATAGAAGACTTAGAATGGTAAATAAAATAAGTAATGACATGTAAGATGAGCATGAATATAATTGAAGTCCATGAAGAGAGAGATACCTGGGGCCAAGTTACTTTCCAAAAATATTTTTTTTTATGTTTTGTGTGTTGTGTGTATATATTTTTTTTTTTTTTGGGAGAATTAATAAAACCTTGCAGAAATATAGAATGAGAATAATGGTAACTAAGTCAGAAAGAAATAGATGAAATAATAATAATGACATTGAATAAGAAGATGGCCTATAGGTCAGAGGTTCTCAGACTGGTCTTGTGGTGCAAGTCATAACCTCACCCTGAACATCAAAAAGACCAAAGAATTGATTATAGACTTCAGAAGATGCAAAAGAGTTTCTACCATTATATATCAATGGAGAATGTGTGGAAAGAGTTCATAGTTTTAAATTTCTAGGAACTCATATTTCCGACAAACTTACTTGCTCGGTCCACACTATGGCCACTGCAAAGAAAGCCCAACAGCTCGTGCACTTTCTGAGGTTGCTGAAAAAGAGTGGTCTGGGTGAGAAGTTGCTGGTTACTTTTTACCGTTCTACCATCGAGAGCATTTTGGGATAGTGTATAACGGTGTGGTATGCTGGATGCTCTGCAGTGGATAAGAAGATGCTTCAGAGAGTTATAAACACAACACAAAAAAGCCATGGGTTGCTCTCTTTCTTCTTTGGAAGAGATTGCGAAGACCAGACTCCTCTCCAGAGCACTAGAAATCTTCACAGACCATTCTCATCCTGGACACTCATATTTCGAACTGTTATCATCAGGGAGGCATTATAGGTGTCTTAAAATGAGGACTAATAGATTGAGAAATAGTTTCTTTTCCAAGGCAGTAATTGTCTTGAATCAAACAGTGCATTTGTGATTTATTATTATTATTATTATTATTATTATTATTATTATTATTATTATTATTATTATTATTATTATTATTATTATTATTATTATTTTAATTTTTAAATACTCTATAGTATGATTGTGATGTAGTGTTTGGGGCACTGTGCTGGAGTAGCTTTCAAATTTCATTGTATTCGTGGAATGCAATGACAATAAAAGTATTCTATTCTATCCTATCCTATCCTATCCTATCCTATCCTATCCTATCCTATTCTATTCTATTCTATTCTATTCTGTTCTATTCTATTCTGGAGGATTAATGGAAAGGTAACTAAAAACCTTATACCTAGATGTTACCAGGACTAAAGAATAATGTGACATGTAACTGTCATTTTATATATCACTGCAACAATAACCCTAATGCCTAAATATGTTTTCAGGGCCAGACAAAGTGGCAATGTTAAAGTTACTCCCAACTCACATCCAATCCCAGGTATTTTTAAAAAACTTCTCATTGACATCTTGTAAAGATGAATGCCATCCCTTCTCTCGAAAAAGAATAGAATATTGATGAAATGCCCATGATTTAGGTTGATTGATTGAGTGTGTTACACAGAAGCTATACTGAAACTGCTTTACATGAGGTGGTGACCAGGGTGTGTAGTGAAATTAGTTATGTATGTCAGAGAATACATTCAGAAAACAAGATTAAGTCATGATAACCCAATTCTGAACAAAAAAAAACATCAAATTCCCAACTAGCTTTCCACAAACACCATAGGAGATTCAAGAAATGGACATTTCAATGATATTGAAATTCATTATTTGCACTGCTCCATGTTTGCATTAAGGCACTCTTAAGGCACTTCACAGGACTGAAATCCAAATATCTATGCCATGTATAATTTAAAACATGATTTGTCATGAATTCAGTGCCAGGATTTGAGCAAAACAAAACAAAGCACTATTATCCAAAGAATCTATAAAGTGACAAGTGGAAAAACGCTATGGCAGAGTGTTTTTCAGTTTACAATTTCCTTTCTGCTAAAAACTACTTCTGCAGCAAAAGTAGCAATGATGTGTAGGTGTGTAGGTGTGATGATGGGAGAAACACTTCCCATTTTCTTCTATTATTTGCAGTACAAGACATTTTTCATCAAGTGCATAGCACCAAATCTCCTTTCTCTATGCCTTATGTCACTATGGAATTGGAATCTGATTTTTAAATATTTTAAGTTTATATGGAAACTTTTAAACTAAAATGACAGCTAAATTTTATATCCTCAAATGATGGTCCCAATCTTCATTTTCAACCATAAGGCTCAACTATGATATAACAAACCCAGAGTGGTTATCATTCCTGTTTAGTTGGGAATTTTCTTATGATATTTAATATGGTGGAGGATTTTAGAACATTCTAATGAAGAAATCCCACTTCAGATTCTTAGAAATTACTAATTTAGGAAACATGCACATACTTTAATCAACTTAACTCTTGATAAGAGGGGGAAATGTTCAGGCATTCTAACTAGATTATCAATATTTGTGCAAAATTTGTTTC
This sequence comes from Notechis scutatus, assembly GCF_049901735.1. Lineage (NCBI taxonomy): Eukaryota > Metazoa > Chordata > Lepidosauria > Squamata > Elapidae > Notechis > Notechis scutatus. The sequence continues at coordinate 107,683,531 of NC_142013.1, forward strand.
CTCACAAATTAAACCACAGTCTGGTTTTATTACAAGGTGGAAAATATGGTTAATGTATGAATGAGTTTGAATCACTGGAAGAATGTATGAGGTTATTTTGATCAAAGTGATGAATTTCATCCCTTGGTGGTATCTGATTTATTTCTAAAGTTCTTAAAACATCTTCTCCTTCTCTTCCTTCTCCTTCCTCTCCTCTCCTCTCCTCTCCTCTCCTCTCCTCTCCTCCCTTCCCTTCCCTTCCCTTCCCTTCCCTTTCTTTTCATTTTCTTCCCTTCTCTCTACTGCTTTATCTCTTTCTCTCCCTTTCTTCTCTCTCTATATATATTTCATATATGAAATATGAATTTGAAATATATTTGAAGTATGTTTTCTCTACGGCAAACACAAGACCCTTCGGGAATCCTTTGGAAATGTGGTCTGTGTCATTTGAACCAGTGGTGGGATTCAAATTGTTTTACCACCAGTTTGGTGGGCGTGGCTTGGTGGGCATGCTTTGCCTAATGCTGGCGCACAACTTTCCCCATACCAGCTGAGACCCGCAGCGCCAATCAACTGAAGGGATAAAGAGAAAAGCACAGGGGCTGGTGGGGGGGGGGCGATGCTGCACTTTTCTCTTCTTTCTCCTCTCAGATGATTGTCAGGGGATTTTTTTTTCCTCCTCCCAGCTGATCATCGGCTTTTTTTTTACTATCAGTTCAGCTGCAATGGTCTGAACTGGTAGCATACCACCACTGATTTGAATGCAAAACTGAGAAATGGCTGAAGACATGATTGTTCTGTCGCAGGAAAAGATCAGACTCGAGACCAGCGTTGAATTCAGCTCTTTATTAGTTCTCAGTAACTTCAACTAAACCGGAGCCGTGGCAGCCTCTTTTATAGCGGCTGCTCGCGGCCAATGACATCTTTTTAAACTTCCCGCCATCAGGCAGACCAATCGTAACTGTTGTTAAACAACCAATCGATTGGCGGCAGTGGCCGTCCAATCAGAATGCAGTATTACGAGAATGCAAATGTCTATATACAACAATGATCTTGTTTGTAAAATGTAAATCCATAGGTTTGTTGAATCCCATAACATGCTAGCAACCCTCTCTTTGTGCTCCACTGTCAGATTCATTCCACTTCAGATCATACTGACTAAAGTGAACATGTCCTGTTTTCTTTGCCATTTGTCAAACGCTGCCCAGGTGTTCATTTCTTCTCCTGCTTGAGCAGGGGGTTGGACTAGAAGACCTTCAAGTCCCTTCAACTCTATTATTCTATGTTCTATACCTTTCTTTCATTCAAGGAGCTTCCTAAGAGACCACCATGTTTTGACAAATGTTTTCATGGAAAGCCACTTCAGAAGAAAGGATATGGGATGCTTTCAAGTTGTGAACTACACTTTAGCTTGTAGTTCAGTGTCTAGGTGTTTGAATGTGGACATGGTATCTGTCAGGACTGTGTGAAGCTTCAAGGTTTGATCAAAGTAGCCCCTTTAAAGGAGTGCCCTCAATCAAAGTCATGTTTCTCTTAGAAGTGCTGGATCAGAACTCTCAACTTGTATGATCTGCAGGGTAGAAGGAGCTGCAACATTTGCAGAGTTCCTTTTCAGTTAAAAGAACAACAACTGAACACATGCACCCAGCCTTTGTTTTTTCCAGTTAAAGCAAAGCAGCTGGCCAGATGGAGCCAATCTACCTCAACTCTTTGATTTAAAGGATCAAAGGAAAGAATTTTGATTTTCCAAGCTGAAACATCAACTCAGTTTGGATGATTGCTCACAGCTCTGGCTGGTCTTTCATTCAAAACCTTATCTTATATTTAAAGACTTGATCCTAAGCTTTCTTGCTATGGAGAAAGTACCCTTGTCTTTCCCTGCATTTCCCAATGCATAAAATAGACCTGAAAGGGGATCTTAAAAAGATATGCTGAAGATCAATAGATACCTTTCTCTATTCATTTAATTTTATTCTGAGTATCCTGGGAGATCCATCGGTTGTGTGACCAGCTTTTAAAACATTGATATCTCCATCACCAAAGCATATTAGAAATTTTACTGAATATGTTTCAGACCTCTGTTCCAAATAACTAGAAATTAAAATTTCTAAGCAGGGTATATTTAGATTATAAAACTAAAGATATGCAAATGCCAAGGCACAAAGATTTAAAAAATAACCCCATTTGACTATTTGGGATTAGTGAGGGTCATTGCCATCTGTTGAGTATTTCATTTAACATTTTATATAACAAAGAGAGGTCAAATACAGACAAATGCAAGGATGTGGAAAACCAAAAGCTTCCTGGTTTTGTTTTGTTTTATAAAAAAAAAAAACATTCTTGTTCAACAGGTCACGTCTTTCTTTAGGAGACTTTTTGGGAGCCATGATTGAAAAAGTTCTTAAATCAAATGTTTGGTAAAAAGACTACTCCATGTCATTTTGCTACCTGGGACACCCATCTAAGATATTCTGCCTAGCTGAAGAGATGGTCTTGTTGACTTATTTCTGTAAACCAGGGGTGTCAAGCTCAATTTCATTGAGGACCGTATCAGGGCTATGGGTGACCTTGGGGAACTGGGCAGGCATGGCCAACTGGATGGGCGAGGCCAGGTTGACAGCACTCCCCAAACTGCTGGCATTGTCAGATCCGTGTATCTGCCATTCTTCAATGGAAGAAAGTGGGGGTTGGATTTAATACAATTAATTCTTTTCCTCTCCATGTATCCTAGATATTCTATTTCTTACAATGGCTGTGTATAATCTTTAACACAATTTATAACTATTTTCTGGCACCCCAGATACCTGGACAAATATCACCTCTTTGAGGGATGTAAGCGGAGAAGGGCCATGTGGATTGCAGCACTGGAAGATAACTCCTGGGAACCTTTCCTTATCTGCTTTCTTGGGAAGTGGGATAATAACTTATTATTGGTGGAATCCACATTGGATTGGGAGGAGGAGTTCTAATTCCCTTTACCTTAGTTGCATGCCCTGAGGGACCTTAGACCCTGCTTTGAATTTTGACTTGCTTTTACCACTCCTCAATAAAAAGATTCCTTTTGAAATACAAAGCCTTCAAGAGTTCGTACTTATTTTTTTGAAGGTGGGGAGAGGCTGGTTCTTACAGGCATGTTTCCTCTTTGCACTGGATAGACCAGGCTGAAGCTACATTGACCTGATCTCTCCTCTTCACATTGAGTAGCTCGGGCCAAAGCCACACTAGCCCAATTTTTCCTCTTTGCATTGGGTAGACCAGGACGGCCCCATGGGCCAGATCCATGGACCTTGAATTTGACACCCCTGCTGTAGACCAAACAAAACAAAACGACTGAACAAGCACAATCACAGGAACTATTGTATTCCAAAGCCTACATTTTAATGTCATTAAGGGGAGAAATGACCAATGCTACTATGTATTCATTTATTTATTTAGTTAAAATATTTATACAGCTACTCATCCTCTATCAAATCCTGGGTGGCTCCTAACCAACTATACTACCAGTAGCAATAATGCTGTGCACTGTTGTATCTATTTTTTTTAAGCAACTCTTTATATGTTGCACTACTTAGAATATTCTTTCATATGCTGAAAAGAAAGTAATCTGAGGATGAAATCACGTTTTAAATACTTTGATTATTTTTAAAATACAATTATTTATAGACTGATGTTTTATTTGCTGTCCACTGCCTGGCAATATGAAATGTTTGACAATCTGATTTAGCAATATTTTCCTTGTGCCTAGGCTATTGACATTTTTGGGTGGACTAACAGTAAATCATAATTTCCTAGGCTGCTCATTAACTTTTAGGAATAGATGTACTAACTTTTAAGTTCAATCTCCTTTGGCTGGCAATGAATTAGGTACATAGAGACTGCACAGGATGTATAGAAAATGTTTCTGTTGGGCAATAAATAATATTGCCTGAAAACTTAATTTTGCTTTAGCAAACATAATCACCAGTGTCACTATTTCCTTCTGGATACACATGGATGCTTTGCGGACTGTGGAGATCAGAATACTTGTCACTTCAGATGAATTGTATTTTCATTTCAAGCAATGTCATTATCAAGCTGGTAGGTACCATCCATCACCTTAAGATCATGGATCACTGCAGTTAGGATCTGACTCGATTGCAATGCGGGGAGGGAAAGCCAGCTCTGAACTTCTTTGAAGGGATGTCATTTTACCTGGAGAAAGATAATACCGAAAGGAAGCTATCTACAGCAATAAATGGAGAAGGAATACGCTTGTGAAACAAAGCTGAACTGCAAAAGAAAATAAGCCTTCAGGAAGTCTCTTGATTAATTCATTGCAGGTTGTTTTGCAGCATTCATAAAGGGGAAAATGTCCAGGACAAAATTATTATCTCTCAGAGATGTTGTAGTGTTGGGTTTTCTAGTCCTTAAGTCTGAGACAACCTCCCTATTCTGTTTATAAAGTAAAGGTAAAGGTTCCCCTCATACATATGTGCAAGTTGTTTCTGGCTCTAGGGGACGGTGCTCATCTCCATTACAAAGCCGAAGAGCCAGCGCTGTCTGAAGATGTCTCCATGGTCATGTGGCCAGCATGTCTAAACGCCAAAGGCACATGGAACGCTGTTACCTTCCCATCAAAGTGGTCCCTATTTTTCTACTTGCATTTTTACATGCTTTTGAACTGCTTGGTTGGCAGAAGCTGGGGCAAGTAATGGGAGCTCACTCCATTATGCGGAGCTAGGGATTTAAACCACTGAACTGCTGACCTTTCTGATTGACAAGCTCAGCGTCTTAGCCACTGAGGCACTGCATCCCCTGAAAGTTTAGGGCCATGTCCCTTCTGTTTATATGATATCAGTAATGTCTTGGACCCCCAAAAGTTGACTTGTATTACTTTTCCAACTCTTTCCTTACCTAAGAACATGTAGTATTCATTGCCCTTATTCTGTTTTTCAAAGGGATTCATAGTTCTTTCTTGTTGTTTGCTGGTGACTGCTAAAGAAGCTTCAATGGATGAGTTTCACGAAATCCAACTTTGGGATGTGCTTGAAATTGGGAAAAACAGAAATTTGTCGACTTTTCCAGGACCTACATATACATATTTCTGCCTAACAGCTATTCATTGTTTATTCATACCTGATGAGCAGGTCACCTTCCTGCTTTTATAGACAAATTTCAATCCCCCAGTAGGATCAATATTCTGGTATCACCAGGCATTCTTCTGCAAATATATGGTGCCTGCCACTATTCTGGCTTGGCTTGCCTTAAACAAAAATTTGTTATGTCATGTGAAACTTGGTCTTTCTTAGCTCCTGCTGGTTAGTATACCTAGCTTGATGCTTTGATGATTGGAGCAAACATTTTCTCTGGTTACATTCACAAAATTGTATGCTTCATTTGTGTATTCCATGCATCTGCAAAACAAGAACTTCTATACATTCTGAACAGGAAAGCAAGTAGCTCCTTATTCAACATGATTGCAAGCATTTTCTGTTTCACACAATGCTGTAGGATAAGGTGTGGCAGAACATGGGGTGGAGTTAGAAGAGGTATTGTCATAGAATCCCTATATAGTCATAAGCAGACTGAATCCAACCACCCCAAATTCTGTTGACTTTATCTCATTCCTAGCAAGTGCTAACTATTAGTTGAGAAGATACCTGCATATAGGAGTTTCAGCAATAAATCAGTTTAATTAGACCTTCACATGTAGGACCTGATCTTTTGCATTCAACAAAAGCTTTGTCTTCCAAGAGCAACTGTTTCCAATCTCTACCATTACTCAAAAGTATAAGGTGTTATTTTCAGGACAGTTATAACGCTTTTGCAACAGACACCACTGGAATCAAATGGGATTTGTGCAATGTGTATGTGTGGGCTGTCCAGGCTTCAAAAATAATCAGAACACTTGCTTTGAACCTCACACAACTGCAGCTATGGAGATTTATTTTAAAAAGCAGCTCTATTGTGTCACTCTTCTACACAAACCTCGAAAACTTTGGTTGTTTTAAGGTTGCGTTATGAATCAACTCCTGAAAACAGTGACATGTTTAGCAAAAAATTTAATTTCATTTTTTTTAATATTCTGTCCATGAAGAACAGAGAGCAAAATCTATTGCCACGTTAATAATTTGGCCACTGATAAGAAGACTTCACTGGTTTTCCTTCAGTTGACAGGCATTTAAACTGCATTCCAGCTTTCCAGCCGGCCTGAATTTACAGATAAATAGACATGGATATTAAAAGATCATGAGATGTTCTGGTTCCTCATATCTCTGCAGGCCATCATCTGCTGCTGAACAGGTGCAAAGTAAGGTACTATGCATAGCTAAAAATAGCTTAGAGTATCTTCAGAAATGATATATTCTGCAAGTATTTTCAGGCTGGATTGCAGCTCAGCCTCATCTTGTTCAGGATAAGAAAAAATTCACATGTTTGCTTTTAGATGATCCTCTAGGTAAACTGAACTCATATATTTCAACTGTAGGATATCTTCAAAAGCTCAGGCAGGGGAACTGAACCAAAATAAAAGCAACAAAATAAAAATATATGTTTATATTAGATGAAGTTTGAATTGAGAAACAAAGCTGGAAGAAATAGACTATTTCTAAGAAGCAGCAGAATTAATTTACTTACGCAGACAGATAGACAGGCAAAAGTTTATTTTGGACGTCGAGCAAAATCCGTAAAATGAACAATAAAAAATTATTTCTTGACAACAAGAACGGTTAGCAACCATTTATGGACAAAGCATATACATGAGAATATATCTAAATACCTTTAGAAAATAAATTATCTTGATTATCTATTATCTTGATTATTGTCCAGAAGTATTTCACAAGAAGAATATTATACTCCTTTGCTCGCAACAGAATACCCTACACCACCAGGCTTGAAATTTTGGGCTTGGACAACCTAGAACTAGACTGGCTACGGTTGGACTTAAGCGTAGTACACAAAATTATCTGCTACAATGTCCTACCAGTCAATGACTACTTCAGCTTCAACCACAACAATACAAGAGCACGGAACAGTTGCAAACTCAATGTAAATCACTCCAAACTTGATTGCAGAAAGTACGACTTCAGCAACAGAGTGGTCAATGCCTGGAATGCACTACCTGACTTGTTACATCCTCTAACCCCCACTCCTTTAACCTCAAACTAACCACTATTGACCTCACCCCATTCCTAAGAGGTCTGTAAGGGGCGTGCATAAGTGCACAATCATGCCTCCCGTCCCTGTCCTATTGTCCCCATTTATTCATACCTATTTCCCGTATTCATAGTCATGTTTATTTTTATACCTATTATCTTGAAAGCAATTGATAAATCAAATAATAAATAAATAAATAAATAAATAAATCTAACACAAGTATCAGAGTACCTGGAAATTTAAATATGAGGGGTAATTGGTGATGAGTGTCCCTATAGTGGGATAGAAGGACATGGGATGTGATTTCTATAGTACCTATATGGCAGGTGAATTGTTGGGTTTTTATGTGGGATTTTTCTATATTTTCCTTCCAGGCTAAACTTGGGAGGTGATAAAAATATGATGTAAGTTAGAAACTAAAATTCAGTTATTTATTTATGCATGTGTTTGACTTATTTTTGGCTAACTCAAGGTGCCATATGTAACTAATGCTTCTATTTCCAACAGCAACAAGGGTTCTGTGAAGTGGATTGGACAGAGAGTAAGTGGGGTCCTTGTTACTCTCCAAGCTTGGAGGTTTTCTTGCAGATGTTTCATTACCAAATGAGGTAACATCATCACTGCTAGCAGCTGCTGATGTTACCTAATTTGGGTAATGAAACAGCTGCAAGAAAACCACCAAGTTCAAAGACAACCAAGGATCCCACAGTTCAACCCTGAACTACCAATATTCTGTTCTATTGAGGTATTGAGAGAAAGTGACTGACCCAAAGTCACCCATGCAGCTTTCACTAGCCCAAACACCTGAACCAGTGGTGGGAGTCAAAAAATGTTATTACTGGTTCTGTGGGCATGGCTTGGTGGGCGTGGCATAGCTTGGTGGGTGTGGCTTGGTCGGCATGGCAGGGGAAGGATACTGTAAAATCTCCTTCCCACCCCACTCCAGAGGAAGGATACTGCAAAGTCCCCATTCCCTCCCTACTTCTGGGGGAAGGTTACTGCAAAATCCCATTCCCTCCCCACCTCACTAACCTGCTTTCCAGATCTGCTCTCCTGCACAGGGCAACAAAAGAAGACCCAGCCAATCAGCTGGGACTTGAGAGGCAGAGAATAGATGAGGGTGGGGAAGGTCAGAAGTGGTACTTGCCAGTTGTCCAAACTACTCAAAATTTCTGCTACCAGCTCTCCAGAACTGGTCAGAACCTGCTGAATACCACCTCTGACTGAACTAATTCTTTTCACACAGCCCTTCAAACTGTTCTGTAGACAAAATCATGGATTCTTGGGGGTTTCCATGGATGCAAATAGAGGCAGATAATCTCACATCTGATGTTATTTCCCTTTTTCCAAGATTTGTCTTCCCTCAAATTATTTATTCTGGATCTTAACTACTGAAGTGGGGAATAATTCAACATATAATTAATCATTTGACACAAATCTATTATAGTTCTACATATTCCCCACAAACATTCAGCAGAGTAAGTAGCCACTATACAAAGAACTACAGTCTTCTGGTTTCAACAGAGAAAAATGAGCAATTCAAAATGTTCCCCAAACTCTCCTAATGAATAGAGGCATAACAATCTCTACAGCTTCTCATGAAAATCTTAAAAATTGTTCACCTTCTGATAACATGCTGTGTGATACAACCTTTGTACATTGCCATCATATTAAGCACCATACAGTATAACAAGGTATTCTTTATAGACTCCTTCATTTGTGATTACCAAATTGCAGAAGCTCAGCTGAAAAACAGAGATCCTTGAAGATGTACATTTGCAGAAAAATAAAGATGTGATTTTCCTCAGGGTGCCCTTACCAGATTCCAAACTGCGCTCCTCTTTTAAATTTTAAACATGCCTAATTGTCAACGGTGCAATTGTCCCACCAGGATTCAATTTATTTGCAGAAGAAAGCTGTCATTATGAAGACGTTCACAGTGGGAATTTGTTTCTAGTTCATTGGAAAATAGTTTCGTGTTCTTTCGGCAGTAAATGTTATCCAGCAGGGGAAAAAAAATCATTGGTTAAACAAAATGTGCTTCACACAGATATTCTAAAGTAAAGGAAATATTACTAAGACCAAGGGTCAGCAACCTGTGGCTCTGGAGCCACATGTGGAGCCACATCCCTCTGCTGCAGCTTCCTGTTGCTGATCGGCTCCACAATTGATAGGGTTTTTGGTTAGGACAGGTAGAGGAAAAAGGACACCGTGCTAGGAGGAGACTGCATGGTGGGGAAACTGCCCTAGAGTCTCATCAGATCCAGAATTGAATGGGGGCTTCTGGTTAGGACCTTTTGGCTCTTTGAGTGTTTAAGGTTGCTGACCCTGACTTAGACATACTGGATGTACCAGTTCACCAATGTCTGAAAGACTTTTTGGGTGTTCTCTTGAAAATGGCTGTGATAGTCAAAGAGAAACCTCGCTACTAGCTATTTTATAACAATTGTTGCTTCCTCTCAATTACAGAGGGCTACATTTCCTGATTTATGAGATTGGTGAGTAACTTCACTGTCTCCTACTTTGTCTCATTGGCATCAATGAGAAAGAAGGAAACTGCTGTGAACAGTGCACTTGTATTGTTGGACTTCCCTATGTTCCACTTATAAGGAGTTTTCAGTGAGATTAATTGATCATACTCTTGCATTTGTTAATGATTGAGCCTTATCTGTGGTGACATCTTTACTCAGGGTTAACCATATCCTAAAGTCCATGAAATCTCTACTATTCCCATTTTTAGGTCTCTTCAACCCTTTAGGAAGGTTGAAGAAGTTTTTGTTTTCTTTTTCTCTATTCAATTAATGTTTTTGCAATTTGCTACCCAAGCACTCTTTCATATTCTTCAGAAGAATAATAAGAAATTTGGTGTCCTCTAGATATTTTGTACCACTCTAGATATTTTGACTACTTAGCATAGGGGTGGAGCAAAAGGAACTTTAAATCCAAGTTGAATGTCACTTGCCTGTATCTTCTTGGTTGCATAAGAGCTATGTTTATGGTCGTATGAGTACCAGGCCCAAATTAAGTCAAGCTATGTCTCTTCCAATTGATCCGACCCAACTCTATTGGTTTATTTTCCTTGGGAATCAGATACGGTTTCAGATTTATTTATTTATTTTATTTATTTATTTATTTGATTTGTCAATTGTTTACAAGATAATAAGTATAAGTGTATACATAGTTGTGAATACATGAGATGGGTACATATAAGAAAAATAAAAGAATAGAGAAACAATAGGACAGGGACGGTAGGCACGTTGGTGCGCTTATGCACGCCTCCTACAGACCTCTTAGGAAAGGGGTGAGGTCAATGGTAGACAGTCTAAGGTTAAAGTTTTTGGGGTTTGGGGAAGAGACTACAGAGTCGGGTAGAGTATTCCAGACATTGACTACTCTATTGCTGAAGTTGTATTTCCTGCAATCAAGTTTGGTGCGGTTTACTTTGAGTTTGTATCTATTGTGTGCTCTTGTGTTGTTATGGTTGAAGCTGAAGTATTCATTGACAGGTAGGACATTGCAATGTATGATTTTATATACCATGCTTAAGTCAGACCGAAGACGGTGTAATTCAAGGTTTTCTAGTTCTAGAATTTCAAGTCTGGTGGCATAAGGTATTCTACAACGAGTAGAAGAGTGAGAACTCTTCTTGTGAAATATTTCTGGACTTTCTCAATTGTGCTAATATCAGATACGTAATGAGGGTTCCAGACTGATGAACTGTATTCGAGTATTGGTCTAGCAAATGTTTTGTATGCTCTGGTTAGTAGTGTGATATTGCCAGAGAAAAAGCTACGTAGGATTAGGTTAACAACTCTTAATGCCTTTTTGGCTATGTAGTTGCAGTGGGCTCTAGCACTCAGATCATTAGAGGTGAGTATTCCAAGGTCCTTTACAGAGCTTGGGTCATCAACAAGGTCTTGACTATTCAGCTTGTATTTTATTTTCTGATTTTTTTGCCAATATGTAAGACAGAGCATTTATTTGTTGAGATTTGAAGTTGCCATTTGTTTGACCATTCGGATACATAGTCAAGATCTTTTTGTAGGGTAGCAGTATTGTCTGTGGTATTGAACAGCTTTACATCATCAGCGAAGAGAACGCATTGCTCTTAATATGATCACAGAGGTCGTTTATGTAGAGTATGAGAGAGTTGGTCCTAGAACACTGCCCTGAGGGACACCACTATTGACAGGTACTGGATTTGATAGGACTCTCCCGATTTTGACCATTTGTTGTCTGTTTGACATGAATGCTTCTATCCAGTTATTCAGTTGTCCAGAGATACCATAGGATTTTATTTTTAGGAGTAGTTTGTCGTGTACCACTGAATCAAAGGCTTTACAGAAGTCTATGTAGATTGCGTCTATTGCTTTGCCCTGGTCGAGTTGTGTCGTCCATATGTTTTGCAGTGTAAGAGTTGCAGATTACAGGATAGTTTTTTCTGAAACCAAATTGTTTATTGGAGAGTAGGTTGTTTGTCTCTAAGTGGAGGATGATGGATTGGTTAATAATTGATTCCATGACTTTGCAGGTGACGCAGCATAAGGAGATTGGTCTGTAATTTTCAACTAGGCTTGGGTCTCCCTTTTTGAAGATGGGGATGACTGTGGCTTGTGACCATAGGTTAGGCAAGGAGCTGGTCCTGAAAGATTTTTCAAAGATTATGCTTAGAGGTTTGGCTATGCCAGTGGATAGCTTTCTTAAGAAGTAGGCACATATTCCATCCGGTCCAATAGATAGGGATGGTTTTAGATTGCGTAGTGATTTTCAACATTGTCTTCTGTGAAATCGATATGTATTAGGTCATTGTTGTTATCTGTGGTACGGTTAGGAAATACTGGGCAAGATCCATTGCTGTTTACAAATACTGAGCCGAAGAATGTGTTAAAGATGTTGGCTTTAATGGTGTCGTCGTTGCAGTCTTTACCATCAGGTCCTATCAAGGGAGGGATGGACCTTGAGTCTTTAGTTTGTTGTTTACAAAATTGTAAAAAGCACAGGTGGAATTGGTGCTTAGAAGGTTTTCTTCTTGTTTAATGTGATAATTGGTGCATTCGGTCGTTATCTGGTGGCATAAGTTTTTGTATCGGTTTTGAAATTGGCAACGTGAGCAGATTTGTTTTTCCGCCAGAGTGATCTCTTTTTGGATTGAAGTTTCCTTATTGATATGGGTAATCTTCTTTTTTGTTTTGTTTTGGGAGTTGTTGTTGGAACATATAGTATGATGACTCTTTTGATTTCAAGTAAGAATATGTTGTAATGGTCTTCAACGGTATTGCATCCAGAGAATAGAGATTGCCAATCAAGGGATGAGAGGTCGTTGTCTATAAGATCATAGTTGCCTTTTTGAAGTTACAATTGGGGATTACATCATTGAGGTGATTTTTGTGTGGACGTATGTTGAGACAAAAGTCAATCATATTGTGGTCACTGCTGGAAAAGGGTTCTTTAGTTTGTATTCCGTAAATTAAATTCAAACTATTGCAGAAGATGAGATCGAGGCAGTTGTTTAGTCTAGTGTTGTTGGTTACTAGTTGTTCCAGTCCCAGATTTGTAATAGCATTGTAGAAGGTTGTGTGTATGATTTCAGTTGTACAATTATTTTGGGTCCAGTCGATATGAGGTAGATTGAAATCTCCAAGAAAGATAAAAGGGTATGGGCAGGATGTAGCCCATGTTAGTAATGTATTTAGCTTGTTTACATGTTAAAGATACAGATCATCCATTTCCTGGCCCGTATCCCAGGAAATATATAATTTAAAGACCCCAGCATGAATAAAGGAACTGGGGGCAAATATTCTCCCCCTCCTTTGTTCTGGAAAACTAGAAATGTAGGAATGTCTGACTTGAGTTACTGAAAAGCGACAGCACACAATTTAAAGCTGGCGATCATGTGCATCTGGTTATTTAATAAAAGGAATGCCCTTTCAGAGTAAAATCATATACGCTGACTCCACTTATCATGGTACATTTGAAAAAAATGTCAGTCTCTCTATGGGAGCTAATTAACATTTGGCCTCCAGGTTCCCCCACAGATCAACAAACCAATTAAAGTAACTTTTCCCCCCATTTCTTCTGTTTTGGATGAAACTGGTTCTTTTCTTTAGGCCTGGAATGTATCCCTCAGCAACATAAGGAAATTAATAAAATCTGTCTCCTTCTTTGAAGGGTAGATTATCTGCTCGATCAATGGCCATTATACATTAATAGGACTAATGAGACCACAGTAGAAACATAGAAGTTTCCTTTAACACGTATAACAGATTTTTTTAATATATGTAATAGGGATATTTCTTTCTTTTGAAGTTTCAAAACAGCAAAGTTGTCAAATTTGCCAGTGTTACTAGTTCACAATTTATATTTTATATTAAAAATAATACATTTTTCAGACACATATTTTAAAATGTGCTGTTCTCTTTCAGGTGCATTTGTTATAGTTATCACACTCAATGTACAACTGTGCCTGTTTTATCTGTATATCACATGAGATTTTCTTAAATAGAAAGCATTTTGGTACATGTAGGTGTCTGATGATCACAATTGTTGATGAAGGACATAATTCAGAAAAGAATCTGCTTCAACCTAGACTCAAGGAGATATTAAATCTCATTCACTCCATTCTGATCTTTTCCTTCCTTCTGTTCTTGCATTTTATGATGCAAGGATAGTTGAAGTAAGGAGCAAGGAGCTTGTTGGAGCACCAAATGAAACATAAAGCACTCCGGTGGTGCTAATTCAGTCAATCACCTGGAAAAAAGTAACATCACAGTCAAGAGCCATGGAACCTTATTCAAAGGGATCCAGTTTTTGACTTGTTTGGATGTGAGTCATGGCCCCATTTTGAAATACCTGGGAGGATGGATGGATGGATGGATGGATGGATGGATGGATGGATAGATAGATAGATAGATAGATAGATAGATAGATAGATAGATAGATAGAGGGGTGGGTTTCTACTGGTTCTGTCCACCTCTGTAGAACCAGTAGCTCTGAAGAGCAGCAGACATAGAACCAGTTTTTGCCCACCCGGGCTCTTACCTGATCTTTATTTCCTGATTTTTTTAAACTTCAGCTGCCGAACGAGGCACAGCTGCAGTTAAAAAAGCAGGAAAAGAGGGCTGTTTCAAAGGCTGCTTCTCTGCACACAGCATGCTGATGACGATTTACAGGCGCGCGGCTCACAGCGTGCAGGGAAGCTCGTAAATCCCGAACCGGTAGTTAAGCCTGTCATATCCTACCCCTGGATGGATAGATAGATAGATAGATAGATAGATAGATAGATGTCAATGAATGGCCAACACTCTTAAAATTATAGAGGTCAGACCAAATTATTTATTTGAAACTTTCATTTCACTCATGATACATTTGTCCTCATGGGTGTCCACGGGGTACAGAAATGAAGCATTTTAAAATTTAGTGAATGATGACATCATTGTAGAAATGACACATTTTAGATAATTTGCAGGGATAATGTAATCACAGGTTTAACATCCCTGTAACTCTTAAAGGATGTTTCAGTTTATCCTCTCCTGACAGTATTTTGAGAATGTAGTAACAACTTTTTGTTTGTAGTTAGCAGTCAGTGAGACTAAAGGTTCTTACATTTACAATTCTGTAGGTGAACAGCATTTTAAAAAAAAATGCTTTCTTTAGTTCTGCCTTCCTGGATAAATGCATGAAATGTTCAATTACAGGAATACCTTTGTGAACAATTCCCATACTTATTTTTGCTAAATCTTCCCAGTTGGTTATCAGGAGGAGTGCTGTTCTCATTATTAAAGTATATATATGGGTGTATATCCCCCAGCAACTAAGACTAACCTGAGCACTACCAAGCCCCCACCTGAACAGAACACGCCTCCAGCCAATCAGAACACGGCCAACCCCCCAACCAATCAGAACACAGCCAAACCCCCAACCAATGAGAACACCCCCCCAATCAGAACACAGCCAAGCCCCCACCCAATCAAGTCACACCCCACTAGCAGTTAAAAGGAAGAAGCAGCTGCAAGCTCACATCACTCTGAGAAGCACAGAGCCAAAGACACAAGCCTGAAGATGATGAATGAGACTTCATCGAAACGTTGCCTAGATACTTCCAATCTTATGCGGGAGAAAACCTAAATAACCAAAGATCTATCTATCTATCTATCTATCTATCTATCTATCTATCTATCTATCTATCTATCTATAAAATTTGTATGCAGCCCATCTCATTACTGCATAATTCTGGCTGGATTACAGCTTAACACATTAAGTCTTAAAGCTGAAACAGCATTAACAATTAGAAAAGGATCAGATAGATAAACCACCTTTAACATAAGGATCAGATAGATAAACTACCTCACAAACCTCCGTCCCCCCGTTCCTTCCTTTTTTTCCTTCCTTTTTTCCTCCCTCCCTTCCTCCCTTCCTTCTCCAACAGTAGATTGATTCCAACTTCCAAATTATAAAATTGGGTCCTCATGCCAAGGCCTACTTATATATGTTACAACTTCTTACTCTCGGCACAAAAAGATCACATTTAATCTTTATCTAATTCTCATAGATTTATATAGATTTTCCTAACTGACACAATGAAATTCAATGTGGAGAAAATAAGATGTTACACTTAGGCAAGAAAAAAGAAATCTATAGATACAGATCAGGTGAAACCTGGCTGAATAGCAGGAACTGTGAGAGGGATCTTGGAATTCTAGTGGACAATCAATTAAATATGAGCCAGCATTGTGTAGCAGCAGCCAAACAAGCCAATGCAATCTTAGGTTGCAATATTAGAGAGGGATAAAATCAAGATCATGTTTTCCCCAAAATAAGACCAGGTCTTATTTTCTTTTGGGGCCCAAAATAAGCACACCTGCCTTGTGGCTGTCGCACCAGCATTCCACTTGATCTCCTGCTCTGTTGCAGTTGCAAGCAAGCAGAAGAAGTAGGCTAGCACCCACAAGAGTTCCTGATGCATATGTCAGGTATTGGGACATGGGTGGCCTGGCTACGGGGGCCCTCAGATAAGCTGGTGTGGGGAGTGTGGGGGGTGGGACAGCACCACCACCACCACCCTGCCTTACCCTGTGGTGTGGCACTGTGAGCAACAAGAAGGAATGGGCGGGCGGCTAGCTGCGCAGGCTGTTAAGTAGGTCAGGTCAGTTTCAAGGTTAACATAGGTTTTTTTGTGGGGGGGGTAAGGCTTATATTAGGTGCACATGTAAAATCATGCTAGGTCTTATTTTTGGTATAGGTCTTATTTTTGGAGAAACAGGGGGTAGTAGCATTCTATAAAACCTTAGTAAGGCCACACATGAAATACTGCTGTGATGGCGAACCTATGGCATGTGTGCTGGAAGTGGTACGCAGAGCCATCTCTGCTGGCATGTGAGCCATCACCCCAGCTCAGTTCCACTGCATATGCACGTGCACCTCCCACCAGCCAGCTGATTGTCAGGTATCTGCTGCGCATGCTCAGGGGGCGGGGCACACGTGGGAAACTGTGTGCATGCCCAGAGGGGGTTGGGGCATGTACAGGGAATCACACGCACATTCGCAGAGGTGCGGGGTGCATGTTGGGGGTCACAAGCACATGTGAAGAGGTGGGGGAGGGGGCAGTTGCACGCGCATGCACAGGGGCATGGGGGTCAATCTCATATTGCATTATGGGTGCAGGCAGGCAAGCATGCACATGTGGGCGCACGTACACTTTCAGCACACGATGACGAAAAGGTCAGCCATCACTGAAATACTCCATCTAGCCTCAGCAGGGGTTTGGACTACAAGACCTCTAAGGTCCCTTCCAACTCTATTATTCTATTCTATTCTAAAATGTAGAAACTTTGGAAAGAGTGCAAAGGAAAGCAACAAAGATGATTAAGAGTATGGAGACTAAAACCTATGCAGGAACTAGGCATGGACAGACTAGTGAAGAGAAGAACCATGGGAGATATGATAGCAGTGTTCTAATATTTGAGGGGCTGTCACAGAATAGAATAGAAGGAATGGAATAGAATACTTTTATGGTCATTGCATTCCACGAATACAATGAAATTTGAAAGCTACTCCAGCACAGTTCCCCAAACACCACATCTCAGTCACACTACAGAGTATTTAAAAATCAAAATAATAATAATAATAATAATAATAATAATAATAATAATAATAATAATAATAATAATAATAATAATAGTAATAGTCTAAAATTTATCTAAAGCATTTAGTAAGTTAAATAGTTTAAAAATGCCACTATATACATAGGACTAAATCACAAATGCACTGTTTGATTCAAGACAATTACTACCTTGGAAAACAAACTGTTTCTCAATCATTTTAAGACACCTATAACGTCTCCCTGATGGTAACAGTTTGAAATATGAGTGTCCAGGATGAGAACGGTCTGTGGAGATTTTTAGTGTTCTAGAGAGGAGTCTGCTCTTTGCAATCTCTTCCAAAGAAGAAAGAAAGCAACCAATGATTTTTTTGTGCTGTGTTTATAACTGTCTGGAGCATCTTCTTATCCACTGCAGAGCATCCAGCATAACACACCGTTTACACAGTATGTCAAAATGCTCTCGAGGCACCTGAAGGCCCGACAAGGAATAATGGATGGAAACTGTTCAAAGAGAGATTCAACCTAGAAATAAGGAGACATTTCCGGCAGTTAGAACTTGGAGCTTGCCTTCAGAAGTTGTGGGTGCCCCCTCACTGGAGGCTTTCAAGAAGAGACTGGACAGCCACTTATCAGAAATGGTATAGGGTCACCTGCTGGAACAGCGGGTTGGACTAGATAACCTCCAAGATCCCTTCCAAATCTGATATTCTGTTATTTCCTAAAGTGAATTTTATTAGCCTTCCCATATGACCTTAATGGATCAAGGGAAAGTTAAGAATTCAAGTTACCTCAGAAAACAAAGAAAGCTAATTCTTGAAAGAAAATGGGGAAAGTTGGTTGGACCTTCCAACTTACACGGAAACTTTTGAAACAATGCAAGAAACTCATGAAATACATGCTTTCTCGTTAAAATTGAAAGGCAGCTTTAGTAATGAAGTTTAGTGGATATTTTATTTTAGGAAAGATTCATAGCAGAGAAGTTTGCAGGATCATTATAAATTAATGCGGTGCAATGTTCATGTTAAATTCAAAACACGCCATGTAATAAACTCTTGAAAAATAATTTAGAGATTTCCATCATTTTATGTACATTATTCACCACAAATTATTCTCCTATTGAAAAGTCGGCAGAAGGTGAATGATAAACAACCTAAACGGATTCATTCCATTCCTGGCATTATCAAGATTCAGACTGAAAGGAGCCCAGTTCACAACTCACAGAGATGTAAGCAAAAAAAGTTAGATGTTTTAGAAAAATGAAAGCCCTCTGCAACCAATTTTGAAAGTGAGATCGCATCCTCACACACTGTTGTTTGGAAGCCTTGTCCTCAATCCCAGGTGATGGCTCTGCTTTGTGGTGACAGTAATGAAACCTGATTAATTGTAACTCTCTTCATATATCTGTAAAAAGGATAGGTCAGATGACAACATTTAAAAATAACATTAAGTAGAAATTATGCAGTGCAATCCAGCAAAGTATGATGAAGAAACAATTTCATATGGAGCTCAACGGGTGACCAAAATCTGCTTCTGGAGACATTCAGCCAGTTTTTCAATTCCACAGATGACTTGCCAAAGACAAGTGTGAAAGTCACTTCCTCAGTCTTGTTGAGTGTTTGCACACCGGGGACATTAAGAGGAGAGCTAACAAGGAAGGGATTTCATTTTACTGTTTTGATAGTCTCTCCTTGTCTTCTCCCTGATCAGGAGATGGATTTGTCTCATTCATTCTAACTCCTACAGAAGGCATAAAACACTTTCTTCTTTTCCCCCAGTGAGGAGACAAAAGTTCAGAGATGCAAGCTTTTCACCACAGCATGTTGCTTTTTCGATAAATCTCTCTTCTTCTCTTAATATATAAATACCCTTAATGGCCTTAGTTCGAGACCACAATTCTGCTCTGCTAAATGCAAACACTATAAATGAACCACAGGAGTCCAGTCGGGATAATTTTGGCTTCGCTTCCCCTAGGGTTACTTGCCAGAATCTAACAAATTTATGAACAGAGAAGCATAACTGTCAACTAGCTCAGGAAGTAGCAATTGCCATACTAAAGCACTATAAAAGACACCAAACGATCTATAAAAGGACAGTGTTTGTCAGTGTGTATAGTTCATGAACTGGATTAGACATGGCAACAGGTCAGCCAATGGGGGCTGTTTGGAAACTGAAACATAGTATTTGTTTTGTATGGTGCCATAAGAGACAGTTAGGAGTCTGGGTGTGGCTTTGACTTGACTTGAGTTGAGTTGGTTTGGCCTCTGTAAATCTAGGCCTGTGGGCCTCTGTATGTCACCACTCTGTAATGACTTGCTTCTGTGAATATTGCTTCCCTGTTCCTGAATTTGTATGCTGACTTCTATTATATGGTATTGTATATAAAGAAGTTTCTTATGTAAATGAATCCTGCAGAATTATTTACTTGTGTGCTGGTCAGATGTGCTGTACAAACTCTGACAGTATTCTCATCATATCCTCAAGCTGAAGAGTCTAGGCAAAATTAGCAGTATATTATTATGGTTGTTTGCACAGTCAGGATTATTATGGTTGTTTGCACAGTCAGGATTTGACATTTTTGTCCATCTATGGACTCCTTCCCAAGGACCTTCGATAAGCAGATATTGCTGTTGGATGCTGTTAAAGATATTGTCACCGGATATAAACTGTTCCAGGTAAACCTTCCTTTTGCAATTGACTGCTGGTGAGTTTGTCAATGCCAATGGTGTTCAAGGGATGCTCCAGTTTTTTGAGGATTGCATTGAAGATGTCTGTTACTATTGGTACTCTCTTTGCTCAAATTGTTCACATTTTGCAAGGAAGAAAAATAATCTATTTCTTTTGTATGAAGGTTATCTATTTATTTCAACTTTTGCTTAAAAAAGAATTAACAAAGAAACAATCTTCACTTCTATCTTAACATACAGCAGGATTTTAGTGATCCTACCTGTACTGACCCATCACAGCTGCTTTCCACAAATAACAGCTTCCAGCATAACTCAACATTGCTTCATATCACATACTGAGTTTTTCATCTCCAAACCAAAGGAATACAATCAATTGCAAACCTGTTCTTCTTAGCCTTTTGGAGTTCTTTTCCCCCCTCACTTCATATATAAGGCCCCATTAGTTGGCAATTTCTGATGTTCAATCAGTTACCCTGAAACACATATATTATGAATAATTTAATTAAAGGCTGTTTTCCAACAATGAAATTATTTCTTTTTTAACCCGGTGAGACAGAACATCAATGGCGCTTCAGTAAATATCCAATCATAAATGCCTTTTGGTTTATTGATATACTTTCTCTGTCAACCAGGCAAAGATAATATGGGAAAGGAAACATTGCAATTATATCCTGACATTGTTTAATTCTTACATAGCCTGGCAAATCAATTGGATTCTTGATCCTTCCTGAGCTTGGTTGTTTTCCTGAAGATGTTTCATTATCAAGCTAGATTACATCAACAGTACAAAGAAGAGGGGTTTAATGGCCATTTATATATAGAAACCCACCCTGGCAGTCTTAGACATCTTCTTAATTGTATTTCTTAGAATATTGCTTCCTCTTTGACATTATTTGCTGTTATTTCCTGCTAAAATCTGGGTGTTGGCTGAATATACACAATGCTGTTTGTTTCATTCCTGGGTTTTGGACTATATTTGTCATTCCCCTGTCAGAGTCTGAATCCATGGAGGAAGATGAACAACTGACAGGGAGTCAGAGTGTGGCTCTGTTGGCTGTGTAGGAAACTGGGGAAGGGCAAAGTCTGGTTGGGCAGAGCAGGGAAGAGATAGAACAAGGGAGAGGGAGTTCAGAGGAAGACCCAAGCCCACCCTCTCTTTATCAGAGGGAGGAATGGAGAAGCGAGCAACATGGATTGCATGGCTTACGGGCGAGGAAATGGCCCTAATTCCTTTCATTAGCTGCAGCTGGGAATGAGAGTTTAAAAGAGATGCATGCTGAGTGCGGCAGCTGCTGAGAGCAAATGTGAGTTTATATTGTGTTGACTTTAGTTATCTGTGTTCCCGACATCTTGCCAATCGTGTTGAGTTATTGCCATTCCTTCACATCTGGAATTCTTGCTCCTGCCCTGCTGAACTAATTACTTCATTTTGCCTTGATTAGATTTATAGTTACAGTTTTTGTTGACCATGTTTTGGACTTGATTCTCTGCAGCCAAAGGCTGTTCCTGGGAGAGTTTTTCTCCAGGCCAGAAGGTAACCAGGACATTGGGGGCAAAGTTGGAGCTAATAAAGGGACTCCTACTGATTATCTGACTGTGTTGCCTTTGTGCACTCCCCGGGTCATCATAGTATTCTTCAAATGGCACATAAATGGAATTTGTCTCTGTGTGTCTATTGATGATGGATTCATCTGAATGTCAAAATCCTAAGAATTCCATATCATTTTTGGATGTGGCTTGGTCTGTGATATCAAGATGTGGTTTGATCTCCAGTAGAAACTGTAAGTCTTTCTGTGTGTTCTATTGGAATTACTGCATCAGTTGTGCTGGTACAACTCAACAGATCTAATCAAATTCAATTATTTAATTGTAGCAGCTGTTTGGTTGCAGAGACTCACAACATCAAATGATCCTCACCAATTTAGTTCACTTAGACAAACCCAAAAGATGTGAATGATATTGGTGACATGATTCTGAAGATTGCTGTGTGAGACAATTGTGGATGTTTTGCCAGACATATGCAAGCTTCTTTAGAACAAATTTGAAACATGTCTTGGCAGCAGAAATCATATCTTTAGTGTACACATTTAGTTGCTAATCTCCATATAGGAAACAGCTGATAATCTTCCCCCTTCCCTATTTAAACTATTTGAATGTTGATACATTTTTGATATCTTCATCATCATTCTCAAAAAATATCTCTTACATCATATTATGTTCTCCAAGTCCACTGGTTAAAGCTTTCCAATGATCATCCAATAATAATTGTCCTACAGCATTGAACTAACATTCCTTTCGTATTCTTTAACTCTGCATCCTATAGAATATTCAGTTTGTTAAATGTAATCGCTTCAAAATTGACGGTTTAATGAGTTCCTATTTGTTTCTTAGCTCGGAGAGAACTCTTGATGATGTTATAGATGTACCGCATCTGCAGCATCAGGATGAAAAGCTAAACACCTATACAAAGACATTTTGAACTAAAATAAATGGATTGTTGAACCCCATCAGCTAGCTGTCTGAAATGGTCAAACACGATCTCCCAGTTTCATATATTTTTAAAAAAATTTATTAGAGCCAGTCTTTTAATCCAACTTGATATACAGTAACTACTCTACAGTAAAGAATGCTGGTAGGTCTTATTTGATTTGGGATATCTGTTGAAAAAAACGCACGGATCTCCAGATGGAACAAAGGGGCTCATCTTAAATAGAACTTAAGATGCAGATTAGGGGAAATGATTCCTTTGGGAGTGTCATAAATTTTATGATGCTGCTTTTCCTTCCATGTTCCTTTTCTTGAATAATAATTGTCAAGAGTACATTTGGGGGAAAAAAGGCTTAGTGTTCATTGATAGTAAAAGAATAACAGAATAAGGGAGTTGGAAGGGACCTTGGAGGTCTTCTAGTCCAACCCTCTTCTCAAACAGGAAACCGTATAGCATTTCAGACAAATGGTTATCCAATCTCTTCTTTAAAACTTCCAGTGTTGGAGCATTTACAACTTCTGGAGGCAAGTTGTTCCACTGATTAATTGTTCTCACTGAAAGGAAATGTCTCCTTAGTTTTAGGTTGCTTCTCTTCTTGATTAGTTTCCACTCATTGCTTCTGTCAGGAAATTTCTCCTTAATTATATATTGGTTCTTTCCTTGATTCATTGCTTCTTATCCAACTTCAAGTGCATTGGAGAATAGATTTTGGAACGTATTGGAACACAGCTATCATGTCACTCCTAGTCCTTCTTTTCATTGAACTTAGACATATCCAATCCCCGCAACCTTCTTCATATGTTTTAGTATCTAGTCCACTAATCATTCACACAACCAAAAGCCAGCTTTCCTTTCAGGCTTTTGTAGGAGGGTGGCATCATGATTCCTCCCCCCACCCCCCGGCACACCCATGCCATCTTCTTGGCAACCTTACAGGAATGCTTTGCTTTTGTCTTCTTCCAGATGGTTTCAGCACCAGCGTTAATTTCAATTCTCTACTGGAGCTGCAATTTGTTCTTCAGATTAATCTTGTTCCTGCTGTCAAGAGACTGTTTTAATTGATCGTTTTAATTGATCCATTTATTTCTTTATGAGGTTAGCACAAACCATGTTAGAATTCATTTTACGTACTATACTGTACTTGGCTGAAGCATTTAGATGATAGTTAAAAAATATGTTTATGGTAATGATTGTAAACTGCCTTGCAAAATTCTAAAAGAAGCTAAGAAATATGTTCATCAGTATGATATATCTTCCCAACCCGAGACAAAGAAAAGCAAAATAAAAATATCCTCTCTCTGCCCAAGAAAAAAATAAGATGGGTTATTATAAAATTATATAGTTGTCCCCACAGTGCTTTTAAAACTATTATGAAGCACTCAGAATGCTTCCCTAAGACACATGAGAAACAATAACCTGAATGACAGCTGCAGTCAGACTTAAGAGAGACTGCCAATGACAATATATGATTTCTAATATATTCCTGTTGAAGCAATCAGTGAAAATGACAGCTGATAAATGTTTAACTCAAAAAATTATCCCCAATGATTGTTTTCCATATTGTGATGCCATTTTCCCTTCCCCAGTGTATTTCTGCTGGCTATTATTAAATAAATTTTTGTATATTTTTTTCCGTAAATCTCCTAGGAAACTTCATCTAGCACATGGAAAAAAAAATATCTCCAGAGTGTGATCTGAAAGGAACGTTATGACATTTAGCGTTTGAAGAAAGTTCATCTTCTTTCATAAAGGAGGATAAGATGTGGTATTCAAAGCTACTTAAAAGGTGTGGACTTAGAATAACTTTATTGTCACTTTGAATGTACACAAATTGGCATACATTAAAATGAAATTTCATAGCATACAGCTCTCAAAGGGTCTCCACCTCATACACTATGTAAACATGACTAAATAATAAATAAATAAATAAATAAAAATTGTGCATATACACCCATGATAGATAGATGTATGGATAGACAGACAGACAGACAGACAGACAGACAGACAGACAGACAGACAGACAGACAGACAGATAGATAGATAGATAGATAGATAGATAGATAGACAGACTGTTCTTGTATGCTTTTAACTGATTACAGAAATGTTCATCTCTAGAATAAACAAAATCTCTCTTGAATGCTACGTACTTCTAGTGCAGTTCAAATCCTCCAGTGGGAATTGAACTCATGGGACAGTGCACTTTAGATGACTTCATGGAGTATATCAGCTTTGGATAGTGTATAGGTGGTATATAGATTCTGTTGTTCAATGTTTCAAGAAAAGCTACATACATTTTATTCTTTAGAATAAAATATATTGATTACATTTTTTCTTAAGGTATAAGACCACACACACACACACACACACACAGGCGGGGGGGATAATACTTTTCAACAGGTTTATATATGATTGAGAAAAGTTGGGAAAAACTTATGTCTACAGTGTATGTTTGAAGAATGTCTTCCATTAAAAGAAAAAAAAAATCACTATTTTCTATAAGCTCCCTTTTCTTCCCTTTCTTCAGGTCAAAAGAATCACCTGTGAGAAACCAAAGAGAAGGAGAGGAGGAAAATCTAAGTGGGGACCCTAAAATCCTTAACACTGAATGAGATGCATATAATGATCAATTACATAACCAAAACAGGGCAGTTGATACACAGCAAAACATTAAACCAACCATGTCTCTCTCCAAATATGATGGGATGTCCATAATAGCTGTAGGGTGACCTTGCAGAATATGAGTTGTGCTGTTGTTCCCTTTGACAGCTTAGGAAAAGTGCATTTTTTTATCTCCCTGATGGTCTAGAACTTTCATGCATTGTATTAGTTGAAAAACTTACTTTTATCCTTTTGGGATTATTTTTATTTTTACTGTTGGTGACCCAAATGCCATAAGGTGACAGACATAGTTTTAAAGTGCTCTGAAAATAAACCTTCTCTTGGAATAACATTGTCAACGACCTTGATGGACTTCCTAGGTCACAAATTCCATTAAGTGCAAGGGATTTGAAAATCTTTTGACTGTAAGAGCTGAAGCGAAGACAGCCTTGTGTCCAATATACACATGGACACACACACACACACACACACACACAGAGAGAATGTGTACTAACCTTGATGACTTTGCTGATATCTAGAAATAATTGGCAACTTTTCAATGGCTAAAATCTATTCCCTGTTTTGCATGACTTTTATGGACATATATATTTTTCCTTAGAAGGAGGAAAAGATAGCATGAATAATAAAAGTTTATATTAAGATATTAAGATAATACCAACTGAAAAGGAAAGGGAGAAAATGTATAACATAAAACATAAAACAAAAAGCAAACCACTTATTACCTTTGACTTTCAACTGGAGAGTACATGTCTGTGTGTCTCTCCCTCCCTTCCTCCTTCCTTCCTCTCCTCTTTCTCTCTCTCCATCCCTCCCTCCCTTGCCTCTTCCCTCCCTCCCTTCCTTTTTCTTTATTTTAACTTTCTCCCATCTATTTTTGAAGTGGTTTACAAATAATATGCCTTGACAAAGCCTGGGAAAATTGATAAAATTCTAAGGCAATGTGGCAGTTTAATAAGAGCAGAGTTCAAACATGACATGAGAATTGGCTTATCCCATATTTTTGCTAGGTACATCAGGTGACATTTCTAATGCTGTGTTTTGAAATCTGAATATTTAAACAATACTTTGGTATTCCTGAATGGATTCAAATGGCAAGGAAATTGCACAATCGATGCAGCCTTGTTTTAGAAAGAAAAAGGACCAAAGAAGAATGTACTTGTGGTTTAGTTAGTAAAAGAAATGAATTCAAATTCAAAAAGAAAGAATACATTTATCTGGACTTGTTTTCTTCTGATCCCTTGATTTGTATGAAGGTGAAATTCACTGTATACTCAGGATTTTTTGTTTTCTGTGTCAGGTAAGACCCAGCAGGGGATGAAATGAATTCATCTTCCTGTCTTTGAGTAAACTAAAAGTAATTTTCGTCTTCCCATGTGGTCACTTGTGGCTCTTGTCATGTTCAAGCTAATGATATCAACCCCCCTTAGATTGTTTAAGTATTCATGAAGTAATTAAATTCTCATTAACATATAAATAAAAGAAAACTGAAAACAAGTTTAGCAGGCACCTAACATCTGTTCTAATGCCTTTAAGTATTAAAAATGTGCCGTATACAAAAGGTAAAGCATAGTTTGTTCAGTGATGTATTTTTATATGGATTATTTATAGAAATTCTAATTAAATGGATTAGGCATATTAAGGAAAAACTAAACTAGAAAATACAAATTAGATGTCTTATTACAATTCCATTGCATAAATAAGGAATTTTCAAATCAAAGAGAGAATTGACATGACTTATTTATGTTTTTGCTTTCAAATTCAGATAAATTCAGAGATATCAGTTAGACTGGATATGAAGTAAAGTAAAATTAAACTATTTTTTTTTTTAAAAAAAAGATCAGTGACACACGACCTGAAAGAAACCAGTGATAAATGATAAGCCTACTATTGTTCAGAAAATTACATAGCTATGAAATTATGAAAAAAAAAAACCTACTTCAACTTGACAGTGACTTTAACTCTCCTATAGAAATCTTTGGTAATTTGAAGAGAATTGTGTGTATTCTGTTCTCTGCTGTTTAGTAAAGTTGTTTAACACTCTGGATTTGAAAGCAAAAATGTGATTTGAAACAGGTGAGTTGCAAACAGAACATTGATTTGCAACTGCATCTTTTCAAATGACCAGCAATATTAGAAGAAGACATCTTGATTCAAGGTCTTCCTGACAGAAACTCCAAATCACATTTGGTCATTCTGACCAATATATCTAGGGACCTGCCTTATGAGCAGCAGCATTTCCTATCAATCAAATTGGGTATGTCTATTTAATGAAAAGAAGGATTAGTGGTGACACGATAGCAGTGTTCCAATATCTAAGGGGCTACCACAAAGAAGAGGAGGTCAACCTATTTTCCAAAGCACCTGAAGGGAGGACAAGAAGCAATGAATGGAAACTAATCAAGGAGAGAAGCAATCTAACAGGTAACAGATTATCAGAGTTGGAAGGGACCTTGTAGGTCATCTACCCTACACCATTTCTGATAAATGGCAGCCCAATCTCTTCTTGAAAGTTTCAAGTGATGGTGCTCCCACAACCTCCAAGGTCAAGGTGTTCCATTGGTTGATTGTTCTCACTGTCAGAAAGTTTCTCCTTATTTCCAGGTTAAATCTCTCCTTGTTCAGAAACTAATCATCTAGAAACTAAGGAGAGATTTTCTGACACAACAATGATATAATTTGATGTCAGAAGTTGTGGGTGCTTCAACACTGGAGGTTTTTAAGAAGAGACTGGACAGCCATTTGTCTGAAATGGCATAGGAATTCCTGCCTGAGCAGGTAGACTAGAAGAATTCTAAGGTCCCTTCCAACTCTGTTACTCTGATGAGCGAATTCATGGTCAAAATGAACTTCAACCATTTATTCACAGCTCAATTTTTGTTTTAGTCTGTTAATACTTTAATATAACTTCTTAAAATAGTGTAAAACAGACATATTAAAAACAGGTGATATAAATTTACAAATATATACCACCAAGTTATAAATCAGAATGTTGTCATAGCTGTAAATATTAAAAGCATACTCAAAGTTTCATTTTCACTCATTTTATTGGTAAATATCCCAGATATGTTAAAAGACACCTTGAGTATTGTTACCTCTCCAAGATATAACACCTTTAGTTGTAGTGTTTCTTTTCTATCCATTCCCTGAAGCTTCACTACTGATTTTTATGCAACAGAGCTGGCCAAAGAAAATCTAATAATATTTCATTGCCAGTTTTAGATTGATGGGTTGGCAGAAAGGGAGAGGCAGATAAAAGAATCTCCAGAATAAGTTAAATTATTTTTTCAAATGGATGTGGCAAGAGAAGAATGTATTACTTACACAGGGACTGATTAAAATGCAGTTTGGAGAATCAGCACAATGCGGACATACTCTGCAGAGTACGGTGAAATATTTCGCAAAGGTGAAGTTCTCGGAATAAACCGAAACTCAAGCATTTTTTCCCCATTTTATATAGGTCAAGCCATTATTGGAATGTATTGGACCTCTCACTTCCTGTACATAAACTGTTTCAATGTTTCCCCTTAGGATGCTGCTATAGGGCATTGCATGCCAAAACTAGACACAAAAATAGTTTTTCCCCTGTGCCATCACTGCCAAACACCTAATTTTCACAGCACTGTCTTAGGCCTAAAGCTATCTACCCAAATAGTAGGCTGTATTGCTATTATCCTCCTCATTTTCTCATCTTTCTCATCATCTCATATTTCCTCATTTCTCATCTTTTCTCATCTTCTACTGGTACCTTATGATTTATCCCTTGTTATATCTCATGATTAATTATTGTAACTATGATTTATAATCTATGATGTATCACTTGTAGTTTGTATGTACACTGAGAGCTTATGTACTGGAGAGAAATTTCTTGTGTGTCCAATTACACTTGGCCAATAAAGAATTCTATTCTGTTCTGTTCTGTTTTGTTCTGTTCTATTCTAAAAATGACCCAGGAAATGGAATAAGCAGGGGGTTGGACTAGAAGACCTCCTAGATCCCTTCCAACTCTGTCATTCTATTCTGTTCTGTTCTGTTCCGTTCCGTTCCATTATCAATATAATTTAGAGTACAACTCAAAATGTAGATTCATAGACAGATGAAGTGCTGTACCAATTTATAAGGACCAGTAATCCAAATTCCACTTTATTTCCATGATGAAAACTTCAGAGAGAATAAAGTTTTTTTTTTCCCTAAGCAGAGAATTAAATTGTTTTTTTTTTTTTAAACTAAAATACAGAAGCAGGTCCAAAGTATATAAAAGAGCTCAAATTGTTAAATGATTGCAATCTTACATTGCTATAGAATAAGCTAGTAGGAATAAGCTAGTAAGTTCATTTAATACTTATAAAGCTTTGAGATTGTTAAGGAATAACTTAAATGTATATAAGGAAACAGAATGTGGTATGTATGAAGTGATTGTGTTTCTTCCAAAAAGGTCTTCAGTAGGATGGATAGTTTGATAAATCAGGGACAGGGATATTTGTGGTGGAAGGGTATCAAAATCTGAAAAATGGTCAGCACAACATCATTATTCAAACTCCATCTATTTTTATGTGCATTTGGCATCAGTGCACACACAGAAAAGGGATGGGGATTAGATCACGATGCCATGTCTGCCATCTTGCAAATTTTGAGCTTTGTTCTCACCTTGTTGTTTTTCAAAATGGAGAATTTTGACAAGCCTCCAATTTATGTAAGTGTTTCTTCTTGCACATACAACACAAAACAGATACATATACATTTCCAAACAATGCTTTATGTCCATCCATTTTAAATGTCTTGCACAAGATACTTTTTTATTGGATCCATCTCCTCTTAAATCTTTTTTAATTAACTGAGCTACCCTGGAAATACCTGAGTTGAAATATAACTGTGTACATTTTAAAAAAAAAAAAACATGTGTACCATTTGAAAACTGCAGATGTCTATATCTTTTTATATGTTTGTTTTTCCATTTAAATTCAAGTTTACATTCATATACATTGTGTGGCAAGGAAAGGAGATTATTACTTTATTTTATAAATGACAAAAAAGTTACAATTATTGAAAAATATGTGTATTAAGGACAGCCTAGCTCTCTGTTAAATTGTTTGTGAGTTCTTAGCCAATACAGAATAACTGACTTAGTAGCCCTGAAGATTTTAAATGAAGCTAACAATATGTGAATACATTTTAACTTTTTTTTTTAAAGTCTTCTTTTCATTCTCCCGCCCCCTCATTAATAACTGCACTGTGGCGTGGTTTCTTCTGTCCATTATTTTCTGTATCCACATTATTTTATGATGAGCTGGCATGTCTATTAGTTTTATATTCTATGTTCATTTTTACAGTGATTTTATTGTATGTTATTATGCTACTTTTATACTTGCAATTATAGTGCAGAGTGCCTAGAGAAATTGATTTTATGAAACATTAAATAAATTAGTTATATCAATAATAATGGCTTCTGACACACTGGAAAAATGAAGAATGTTAGATTCCTTTCTTCTCTCTCTCCACTTCTTTCTTTCTTTCTTTCTTTCTTTCTTTCTTTCTTTCTTTCTTTCTTTCTTTCTTTCTTTCTTTCTTTCTTTCTTTCTTTCCTTCCTTCCTTCCTTCCTTCCTTCCTTCCTTCCTTCCTTCCTTCCTTCCTTCCTTCCTTCCCTCATTCCCTCCTTATTTCTTTTTTCTCTCTTTCTTCCTTTCTTTTCCTTCCTTCCTTCCTCCCTACTTCCTTCCTTTTTGAAATATTTTTGAAATATTTTACTTGATTTCCTCTTCAATTCCTGATTCTTGCAAAGGTGAAATCTTTAGCATTCTTTTAACAACTGTTGATATTGCATTTGTGTATGGATGCTGTGCGATGTTTCTTTGTTCTCTTGTAGAGTTTTCTGAATTACTAAATCTAACTTCTTATCAACTTTTGTTGCATTAAGCTCAAATAATTCTAGGAAACTGTGCAAGGCATTTCTATGAATCTTCCAAGAAAGTTCAGCTATCATGGAATTCTGATATGAGTCAAACCACTCAAGATTTAGGTATTGTTATAGAAGCAAGTTCATGTAGTGGCAGTTCAGTGTATGATGTTGAAGGTGCTGGCGTAGGAGACAGTGAATTTTAGCCTCACATTAAGTAGGAAAGCTGGCTGGTTGACTTAGGTCAATCACCAGAAGACCGTGAGTTCTAATTCCATCTTAGGGATGAAAGCCAGGTGGGTAACTTTGGGCCAGTCACTCTCTATCTCTGCCCATCCTACCTCACAGGATAGTTATTATAGGGAAAACAGGAAAAAGGAGTATTAGGTATGTTTGCCAGCTTGATTTGTAGATGAAAAAGAGGCAGAATCTAAATCTAAATTATCTAAATCATCTCAATCTCAATCATCTAAGTCTGAAAAAATCTAAACCTAAACCTAAACCTAAATCTATCTATCTCTAATCATAGTGTCTGTCTGTCTGTCTGTCTGTCTGTCTGTCTGTCTGTCTGTCTGTCTATCTATCTATCTATCTATCTATCTATCTATCTATCTATCTATCTATCTATCTATCTATCTATCTATCTAATCACTTATCTATCTATGGATTAAGGAACCTTACCCTTTTTGAAAATACACTTAGCACAATATTATGTCAGTTGCTCCCACATTTAGCCATGTTTCAATCTTATTTTCCAAAGATTTCCTGCTCCATGCTATGAGACGTGATGCTGAAAACCTGAAGATGAATGCAGCAAATCATGATTTAAAATAGCTGAAAAATTAAAATAAATTCATGTACTTAAAGTGTCTGGAGATACCCAAAAAGGAATATTTTATGTTTAACTCCAGAAAAGAAAGAAATAAGAGAAGAGGGAATACAGAACGAGAGAGCTCAGATAATGCATTATGTTTATAATATTTATTTATGCTGTATCTGAGATTCTCCAAAGCAGAAATGGCAAGGGATCTTTCTGAAAGATGGTAATATTAAAAAGGCAATTAATTAAGAGGAAGGGAAAACTAACATCAGTGAGGCCACTGAGTGTATTGAGAATTGCTCAAATACCGAGGGAAAGCTGAATATCGAAAGCAGTTGTTCCTTATCTACGTTTCAGGTTAAATTTCCCCGTGTCATTACAGTAGTATCAGCCTGTGTTCTCTGAATGAATCTGGTCACTGACATGCTTGAAGTCATTCAACATCAATTATGCTGCAACCTGTATTGCATTATCCCTGCATAAATAACCATTCAGCCGATAACTTGAGCACAGGCTGTGCATCAAACATCATTTCAGATTTTTCCAATCACCTTCAAGTCAAACCAAAGTTTCAACTGCAGACTTAAGCCCAGGAAACCAAGGTCGCCATACACCAAAGGAGAAATGGCAAACAAAAGATGACCACATAATTCAAAGAGACGGAAAACCTTAAACTCTTTTGGGTTTCATTCATCATCATCTCTTCCTCCCTTCTTCTTCTTCTTCTTCTTCTTCTTCTTCTTCTTCTTCTTCTTCTTCTTCTTCTTCTTCTTCTTCTTCTTCTTCTTCTTCTTCTTCTTCTTCTTCTTCTTCTTCTTCTTCTCCTTCTTCTCCTTCTTCTCCTCCTCCTCCTCCTCCTCCTCCTCCTCCTCCTCCTCCTCCTCCTCCTCCTCCTCCTCCTCCTCCTCCTCCTCCTCCTCCTCCTCCTCCTCCTCCTCCTCCTTCTTCTTCTTCTTCTTCTTCTTTCCGAACCCATGTTCAGTGGCTTAGTCCTTTGTCTAATTATAAAAAATATGCCATTTTTTCAGTCTATTACATATCATTGCATGGGAAGTTAAGTGCATTTTGATACAAAACAAGTTTGCTTAAAAAAATATGTTCTTATAGGTATCAGCTTCTGCTTAATCTCCTCCTCCTCCTTCCTCATTCTCCTTCTTCTTTTCCTTCTTCTTTCTCCTCCTCCTCCCCTTTCTCCCCCCCCCCCTCATTTCTGGGCTGCTGGACTGAAAATTCCCAGAAGCCTTTCCAACTTTCTATTGGTAATCCAGCTTTTGCATAACTAATGATAGAAGTCTAGTTTGAGTCTAAAACAACTTCATTATTTATATTCTTCCTTCTCCTCTCAATCTCTGTATTTGTTTAACATGTCTTTTACATTCATACTTTGTTTTGCATTCCATTCTACTTTAAAGCAGATGTATGATATATTTTATGTAAATGAATGTTTCAACAGGAGTTAATTAATGCAATGTTTTAATGAATATCTGCCAAATAATTATACTTGCTGATACATATAAGAACATTTTTTTAAAAAAAGGAAACTTGTTTTGAATCTGAATGCACTTAATTTCCCATGTAATAATATGTAATAGACTTAAAAAATATGGCATGTTTTTATAATTATAAACTTAATTGCAGGAAATACGACTTCATCAACAGAGTGGTCAATGCCTAGAATACTCTACCTGACTCTGTGGTTTCTTCTCCAAACCCCAAAAACTTTAACCTTACACTATCTACTATTGACCTCACCCCTTTCCTAAGAGGTCTGTAGGGGATGTGCATAAGCGCACCAACAGGCCTACCATCCCTGTCCTATTGTTTCTTTTATTTTTCTTATATGTATCCATGTTTTTACTTATACCTATTATCTTGTAAGCAATTGACAAACCAAATAAATAAATAAAATAAATAAATAATTAGACAAATGACTAAGCCACCAAACCTGGATTTGGAACCAACTTTCTGACAAAATGTTCTGTTTAAAATGGCTTATATGGGCATTTCTTCTACTTTCTCTCCTCTAATTTTTTTTTTTCTGTATAGAATTAACTAAGCAAGTTGGTCCAATAATAAAGGTAAAGGTAAGGGAGTCTCACAGATTTTACTCCACTAGCCATTGATGACTATAGGGGTCAAGGCTCATCTTTGTTTCAAGAACATTGAGCCAACACTGTCTGAAGACATTTGCCTGGCAAATGTGGCCAGCATGACATCATGGAGTGCTATTACTTTCCCACTGAAGTGGTACCTATTTATCTACTTGCATTTGCATGCTTTCGAACTGCTAAATTGGCAGGAACCAGGTTGGCAGGATGGGAGTTCAACCTTGTGTGGAACTCAGCTCTTGACCTGGGCTGCTGGCTTTCCATCCAAGCTTAGTATCTTAACCCCTGAGCTACTCCATCACCCAATGGATCCAATGATGCCTCTCTCTTTTTTTCTTAGTAACAACACCGTTTCTACATTATTTCCAGGGATGAATTATGACTTGAATATTGATCTGAGTGAACTTTTCTTTGCTTTACTGACTTGCAAAGTTTGGGGATGCAAGTATAGGTGAATAAGGACTAATTATATATGCAAATGATAGATAAATACTGTAGGTAGGTAAGTAAGTAGGCAGATAGATGAACTTCATCAGAGATCTGATTATCAAATTCTTGCTGTGCACAAGAATAAACTCTGAATTAATGTGGAGGCTCTGAATTAATAAGCAATTGAAAAGCCACAGAAGCTTTCACAAAGACCTTACCTAGCTGTGGAAACTCACCTTGATGAATGTTTTTTAAACCCAATAGTTACTTCCCTGGTAAGTGCTAAATGCCTCTATTGACATCTGTGAATCAGCAGCAATTATATCAGTTCCTAATGAAAAGTCATGACAATTTCTTGCCGTGAGCTTCTTTTCACCTGCAGCTAACAAGGCAACCCATACATTAGTGTTGTGTTAAAATAGCCCTTCTAGTATTCCACAATTAGATCTGGAAATTTCTGACTTGTGCTTGGGAAAGTCAGCCTTTAGCTGAGGGAATGGGACAACTTGCCACAGCCAATTTGCTGCAGCCAACTCACCATGGCCAATTCACCATGGTCAACTCACCAAGGTCAACTCATCATGGCCAACTCACTATGGCCAACTCACTGTGGGACAATGAACTATGGCCAACTTGCTGCAGGACAATTCACCATGGCCAACTTGCTATAGTCAACTCACTGCAGCCAACTCATCATGGCCAACTCACTGCAGAAAAACTCGCCACAGCCAATTCATGGCAGGACAACTCACTGGGGGATAATTTAACAGTTCTATTTAACTATTAAAATAAATAAAAAAAATATTTTAATTTTTGTCATTCACATTTCATTCTGTTCCTCCTTTTGCATCTTTCTTTAATGATTCTATTCCACAATTTCTTTGGTATTAGTGTAACTTTTGGCAGTGAGTTGTCCTGCAGTGAGTTGGCCATGGCAAGTTGGCCATGGCAAGTTGACTGTGGCGAATTGTCATCGACCCTTAACTGAGAGGTGGGTTGATTCTATTTCTTTGTTAAATGAAAGAACTACACTGGCATATGTACAATGTTGGGCAGATAACCATATATGTCATTTATATGGCACTTCCACATTGCAAAGCCAAGGAAACTTTTGGCCACTTTGTCTACCTAGCCAAGAGGAGGTGAAAGATATCATTTCTCAACCAATAAGAACTTCTTATTGGCAACTCTCAGAAAACAGTACCTACCAACCAATCCTTCTTCCTTATCTAAATCTACTAGGGATTGATGAGAGTAGAAGTCTCTACTAATGGATCTTTGAGCACTTTATCTGGACATTTCCTTTGACAAACAGATATTGGGATGCAAATTTTAGAAGACACCTTTACGTGGTGCAACACTTGAGTTCATTAACCACCTGAGCCATATTTTCTTTGCAGAATGGTTTTAAATCAGATCATTTCATTGGCCAGTTTTACATAAGAAAATGTCATTTCCGTATTAAACAATGGGACCAGCAGAAGGAGAAGACTAGAATAGAACTGCCATCAATTCAAACCATTCCTTAGCCTACACCTTTAATATTATATTGACCTATCAGTTCAAATTCTCATCAGCTCAACTTCCATGTCACAATATTGTTCTAGTCTGAAGCTGCAGTGCAACATTTTGTGAATGTCCTGTATGTGAATCCTATCTAGCCTTCATTAATTTTGGGTGATATTTTCCATCTTCATATAATTATCTAAGACATCATGACTTTGCTGAAGGAGTGGTGCGGTGATCTAGAGGTGGAGTTCTCACAATCAGGAGGCTGTGAGTTCAATCCTAGGTAGAGGCAGATATTTCCCTCTCTGGCCATGATGAAAATATATCTGCTAAATGTAACTCCACATTGGCAACAGGAAGGACATCTGGCCAGTAAACACTCTTCTCCAATCAGTTGCACAGATTCCACCCTGCAAGGGATTATAGGGTCAAAAAAAGAATGGGATCATGACTTTGCTGGAACTGGACCTGTGGTTTCTTGGCGTGATATGGGAACTAACCCTGTATCTACATATTTTCTTAATTGTATCTGACTTAAGCATATGCAAAGACCATCATTACTTCAAGATATAGGTAGTGAATAATAGAGCTTTATGTTGCAATCAACTTCATTTGACAATGGGGAATGTTGCTCATCTTTTTATAATGCTGAATGAAAAATAGCCAGCAAGTCAAGTACTCAAGAGTCAGAGAATCAATAACCAGCAAGTGGGATACTACAAGAGGTATTTAGAACATATCCTCCTTCTTGCTTCTGTCTTTTTATTATTGAATGGCTTTCTTGGAAAAAAAAAAGATAGGTTAAACAGTTTGCCTGAATGCCAGGAAGCGTTGCAATAGAACCTTTTGAAAACTCCACTTCTTTAGGCAACCATTTCACCAATGTCTGCATTATGATGGAAGTATTTGTAGCTTTTTGTTCCAAAGTTTAGCACACCAAATGTTAAAGCCATCATTTACATGGAAAGCTCAACTGGATGCTCTAGTACTCCACCTAGGTCTTTATTCCCTTTTAGCCAGAAAGGCAAAAATCCTTAATTAAAATTAGCTAACTGGAAGTGTATGATAACCTTTGTTTCAAAAGCTGTCTATTGACTGTGATCTCACTTAGAGTTGCCATTGGCCATGATCCAGGATTAAATTCAATCGTCTGAAGTACCATGAATGTATATATACATTCATAAAAAATCCTAACCCTTTCTTTGTTTTGCTTTTAGGAAGTTACATCAGAAAAAAAAAACTTCCAAGAAATAATGCATAATCTTAATAATGAAATAACTTTAATACTTTATGTTTAATTCAGTGCAAGAGCCGTTTTAGTGTACTGGTGAAGGCATCATGCTAGAAACTAGGAGATTTTAAGTGACTGGTTCCAGCTGACCTGGAACCAGTCATTTTCTCACAGCCCTAGGAAGGAGGCAATGGCAAACCACTTCTGAAAAACCTTGCAAAGAAAAATTCAGGGACTTGTCCATATGATCTCCAAGAATTGTTCATGCTTGAACAAAATAAATGTTACAAGAACAGTCCCAGTGAGTTATAAAGAGAGCAAGTTCTGATCCACTGTTGTTTTAGGTTCCCGAAGAGCTCTCAATCAGGAGATAATTCACGGGGCACAGTGAGATCATGATACATCAACATACAGAAAAAACACCTCTATCCAAATATTTTTCAGACTGTTTCTTTGTATGAAGAGATCAGGGAAAGAAAGAAGAAGAAAACAATTGGTTACACCTTTTTCTGGACCCACAATCACTACTCACATTCACTCATGCTCTAGTCACTTCCTGTCTTGACTATTGTAATGTGCTCTACAGGGCCTGCATGGTTTTGTGCAGACTTCAGTGTGCACATGTATGAACTCTCTTGCGGGAGTTGAATTGGTTGCTGATTTGCTTCCGAGTGCAATTCAAAGTGCTGGTTGTCACCTTTAAAGCCCTTCATGGCTTGGGACCAGATTATCTGAGGGACTGTCTCTTGCTGGTCACATCTAGTTGACCCATTGATGGGGGGGGGAAAGCAATGTTGCAGATCCCATCCCTTAGGGAGATACACCTGGTGGGACCCAGAAGAAGGGCCTCCTCCATGGTGGCTCCTTCTCTCTGGAACATCATCCCCCCAGAGTTTAGAATGGCTCCCACTCTAACACTCTTCCGGAAGCCGCTAAAGACCTGGTTCTGCCAGTGGGCCTGGGGAACCCAGAGTGGGATGGAGCCCATTAGATGGCTCATGTGGTGTTTTGTCATTGGGGCAGGGAGTTACTTTGTTATATTATTTTATTATATGATTTTCTCTTTTATTAGTTTTATTGTTTTTATATGAGGTTCTTGTCAGCCGCCTTGAGCCGCCATGTGCAAATAGGCGGCAATATAAATTTCCTAAATAAATACATTGAAAAAGAAGTGTTCATCTGAATGTATGAGTAAAAACGTCTGTCAGAAAACATTTATAATAGTGCCTACTATTTATCATCATCACTAACTTGTTTGTTGATGTCCAGAAGTTTAGCCAAGACATGTGAAGACTCCCATTCATTTGAGAAAAGTCCAGATAAGCCCATGTAATAATTTTTGTTACCCTTCTAGAATGTACATATGCACACTGAAACACACACATGGGGAGAGAGAAAAAAGAGGAGAATTGAGAATTCTGACGAAGTCCCAAAATGCACATATTTTAAGTATGTCTAAGAAATTATTTCATGAAAACCAACATTCAGGAAAACACTCTAAGAGATGACACACTCATAAAAGAAGAAATGAGCAAAAAAAGGGGGAAAACTTCTACTGTGACAAGCCATGTTTCAGACTGTCAAGACAGTAAAGCAAACAGAATATCAAGAAAGAGGAAAACCAGATTTAAAAAAAAAATTGTCTATTCTAAAACTGAGAATTTTCCATTTGAATGTGTAGAGCACAAATTTGTGAACTTTTCCGAATATTTACATTCTGTTTTTTCTAGTTCTGACTTATTCATAATTGTTGCTTAGGATTTCACAGGAATATTTGGGTGCACTTTCTATATAAGTATAGATAGTGCCACCTACAGATACAAAAGTTAAGTGTTATACTTTACATATACATGTATACAAACAAACACACACACGGGGGCGGGGGGGATGGATGGATGAGGATGTCTGGCTGCTGCTAACTGATAATTTAGTATTTACTAGCAAATTATATTTCTAATGATAGGATGTAAGAAGTCTTATATTCTTAAGAAAAAGCAAACAGTTGCATAATACTCATTTATTAAGTAGCCTTGTCAGATAAATGTTGAATTAATAGTTATGTGCGTTGCAGGACATAATGAATATGATGTCTATGTCAGGTGGTTTCAATTATTTAAAAAAATGTTATAATAAAGAGACTCCAAATAACATACAACTGATGAAAGAAGAAGAAGAAGAAGAAGAAGAAGAAGAAGAAGAAGAAGAAGAAGAAGAAGAAGAAGAAGAAGAAGAAGAAGGAGGAGGAGGAGGAGGAGGAGGAGGAGGAGGAGGAGGAGGAGGAGGAGGAGGAGGAGGAGGAGGAGGAGGAGGAGGAGGAGGAGGAGGAGAAGGAAGAAGGAGAAGGAGAGAAGAAGAGAAGAGAAGAAGAAGAAAGAAGAAGAAGAAGAAGAAGAAGAAGAAGAAGAAGAAGAAGAAGAAGAAGAAGAAGAAGAAGAAGAAGAAGAAGAAGAAGAAGATTGGCAAAATCAGTATATGTTCCTTAAATCAACACTGGTTAGAACTTGAGAAAGGAGCTTAGCTATTCACTTAGGAAACAAATTAATGGAAAAGTTTCAAAACCACTTGCTTCCCTCAATATTCTTGAGAAGAGGATAATTAGATTATGTTGGAAGCTAAAGAAATTATTTAATTAATAGTTGGGTTCCCTTAAGGATAAAGTTTCCAGCCCTTAGGGCTTCATCTTCATGGAAACAATCAATCAGAGTTCCTGGATGTGTGTGCTAATTACATTTGGATTAACTAATGGTTTGTGTGTCAATTGTGTAGCCACATTAAATAGGTATTTTGTCACAGAAAATGAAACAGTTTTTCAGTGACAATAGTATATTGATTAAAGAGTTTCCGGCTAACATTTGCATTACTGCCCTACAAAGTAAAAAAAAAAAGATTGTTTTAATTACATAATATGCATTATATTTATTAGTGCTGTTGGGCCCAGTTTTTCAAACCTTGTTTTTCAAACTTTTAAAAGCCTCCAATATAGGAACACAATGTTGCCAGCCAACCAAGACAAAAAAAGCCACAAAACAGACAGAAGATATTAGAAACACCAATCAAGCAAAACACAGCAAACTCCAAGACCAATAAACACAGACCAAGACTCCCAACCAATAAGGATGAAGAAAAAAACCATTCTGGCACAGCAGTAGGCTAGCCTCAAATTTAAATCTGAAACCACTGTAAAAGTCTGACTCACAGACGAACACAATACAGAAGCCTGATGATGGCAGATGAGATTCTGCTGAATCGTTGCTACAACTTTAAAAGCACAATTATAATGACGTACGAAAATACCCGAACAAAGCTGAATACCATACATGTAAGTACCCGCGAAAACTTTATATATATATCGTGTGTGTGTGTGTGTGTGTGTGTGTGTGTGTGTATGTGTGTGTATGTATATATGTGATTCAGCCCTCCAGCTTCTGAATGAAATGTTTAGCGTGGAAATCTACTAACCAGAGAAAATTTTGTTGGATTGTTGTTGAACAATTTAAATCCCTAAACAAATCAATGCCAAAATTTCTGGAAGCAAGAGACTGCAAAAAGATAAAACCTTGAAGTTAGAACAAGGAAAGCATCTCTTTTAATCGGGCAAAAATAAACCATCCCTTATGCAGGAACATGGGCCAGGTATGGGAGTCTAGGGAGGACTCAGATGAGGGTCCTGCATCCAATACAGAGATGGGGCCAGGGCCATCTGGAAGTTATGTGCTGACTCCGGTGCCTCCAGAATCTGACAGCAGTGAAGCAGAGGAACAAGGGGAGCCTGTTCCCAGTGCATGCATGCACAGAGCTGCCAGAAGGCAAGAACAGTTAAGACAAAAGGGGCGGGAGTAAGGCTTGGAGGTGATTGCCCCCTCCCATAAGACATAAAGGAGGAGCAAAAGGACATGAATCTTTACAGGAAGCAACTTCGTTCATACTAACCGGTTTGAAACCTGAAAATCCAGTGTTGAATTTGTGTTCCGTTTTGGCCTCGGATAACAAACTGGACATGTATTTGTTGGCAGCATTTCAAAGAAGATAAAGGTGCATGTTTATCAGACTTATCCTGAAGGACTTTGGCAGACTTCCATGGGACTATTTACAAACTATTTCAGACTCATTACCACGCTGTGAATTACTGAAATTCACAGCCATTGAAATAAAGAAAAAAAGGATTTGGGGGCTAACATGTGTTTGTTAGTGTCTCCATAAGCCTTGGTAAGAACACTATCTTTCTATGACCTGCCAGCTATCTAGGACTTGCCACCTATCTGTCTTGACCGGAATGTGCAAAACATTTATAGCCTTGTCATTATAATACAGAGAACGTCTTACACAACATCTCATTAGAGCTTCTTAGGTTAAATGAGGACTAAATATGGTGTTACCATTGCTCTGCCTTTTACAGGAATAATTCTTACTTTTCACAACTATTTATTTATTTGTCTTCCTTTTTTTCAATATGTATAAGCTATCCTAATTTTAATAAATCGGGGTCAAGTGCAAAAAAACAAAAGTAAAATCCTCAGAGTAAGTAGTTATTTCAGTAAAATCCAGTAATAAACATCACAGAGGAGGTACGACTTACAACAGTTCATTTAGTGACCATTCAAAGTTACAACGGCACTGAAAAAAGTGACTTGTGACCGTTTTTCACGGTTGTAACTATGCCAGCATCCTGATGATCACGTGATTAAAATTCAGGCACTTGGCAATTGACTTTTATTTATGATGGTTGATGTCCCAGGGGTCATGTGATCACTTTTTATGTCCTTCTGGCAAGCAAAGGCAATTGTTCTGACCAAGGCTTCCTGAGACCGTAATTAAGCACATGCTTGGTTAAAACAACTCTTGTTTTATTTCAATGCTGGGAATTATGTTCATTCCCAGCCTGTAAATGAGTCCCAAACAGTCCCTCAAGATAAGCACCCACCTTTCTCTCCTTTGAATTGCTGCCAACAACTAAAGTGCCAAAGGAACTATAAAAAACCAACCGAAGTACAAAGTCTACACAGAGCTTCAAGGTTTAATCCGAACAGAACAGACAACTTTGCTTCCTACAAAGGTTTCTTTACCTTTGCCTGTCCTTTATACCTTATGGGAATGGCAATTACCTCCAAGCCTTACTCCTGAGTTGCCCCTTTTGTCTCAGCTGCTCTTGCCTTCTAGCAGCTCTGTGCACATGCACTGGGAACAGGCTCCCCTTGTTCCTCTGCCTCACTGCTGTCAGACTCTGGAGGCTCCAGAGTCAGCACCCCACTCCCAGATGATCCTGGCCCCATCTCTGCATCGGATGCAGGATCCTCATCCAAGTCCTCCCCAGACTCCCAGACTGGTTCCTGTTCTTCCCCACTGTCCGATTCCGCTGCCCTCTGCACAGACTGCCGGCGAACCACAACAGCAATGGGGAAGCCCAATTCACTTAACAACCGTATTACATAACAACTCCAGTGATTTGCTTACTGACCATGGCTAGAAAGGTCATAAAATGGGGCAAAACCCATTTAACAACTTTCTCACTTGGCAACAGAAATTTTGGGCTCAACTGTGTCATAAATCAAGGACCAACTGCACTCTTAAAACCAAGCTAAGCTACGGTAAGGTCCAAATACAAGTTCCTGTATTTTATGGAAAGCCATTTATTGCATATCTCTGTGCAGAAGGGATTATACAAGTGAGAGCATCCTGAAGAGGTCTATGTTCCAAGTAGCTGGTGAGGAGGGATGATCTTCTAAAGGAGGAATCCAAGAAGTAACTATACTTAATCTTGCATTGCTTCCTAAACCAACCTGCATTAATCCAGAAATACCATCTACAGCAGGGCTGTCAAACTCATGGCCTGTAGGCTAGATGCATCAGGCACTGGCCATGCTCAGGCCCAGTCTAGCAAAGGGGGAAAATGTCCCGATACATCATGTGACACTGCTGTGAGGATGCAAGTTTAACATCCCTGATCTACAGACACAATAAATTTATATTGATGTGATGCAAGTCAATACTTACAATGGCCTGCAAAATAAGGAGGCTTTTTTTTTCATGTTGGTGTGTGTGTGTGTGTGTGTGTGTGTGTGTGTGTGTGTGTGTGTTTTGTCTTGACTCCTGGTGACCACCTAGACAAGTCCTTGAAGTTTTCTCGGTAACATTTTTAAAAGAGGTTTTCTATTGCCTCCTTCTAAGGATTGAGAGAAAATGAATGGCCAAGCTCTCCCAGGTGCTTTTCTGCCTAACATAGGGCTAGAATTCATGGTCTCCTGATCTCTAGTCTAAGGTCTTAACTGCAATGCCAAATTGTCCATTTATTTTCTTTTTCTGATTATTTTAACATGAGACCAAAAAAATTAAAATTAAAATAAAAATCAATAATCCTTGAATCAGAGAGATGCTCTTTATAAAGTTCTCTTTATTAATGGTGTAGTTATGGCTGCTTGACAAGTATCAACAATTTCAAATTGGAATATAGGTCTGAATATGCCATTTCATTGGCTCAGATGACAAATCTTGATTTTTCTGGTTTGCAATTTCATCACCTATTTATTAATAATAGGAATACAATGCAATAGCTCTTCTTCTTCTTCTTCTTCTTCTTCTTCTTCTTCTTCTTCTTCTTCTTCTTCTTCTTCTTCTTCTTCTTCTTCTTCTTCTTCTTCTTCTTCTTCTTCTTCTTCTTCTTCTTCTTCTTCTTCTTCTTCTTCTTCTTCTTCTTCTTCTTCTCTTCTTCTTCTTCTTCTCTTCTTCTTCTTCTTCTTCTCCTTCTTCTCCTCCCTCCTCCCTCCTCCTCCTCCTCCTCTCCTCCTCCTCCTCCTCCTCCTCCTCCTCCTCCTCCTCCTCCTCTCCTCCTTCTTCTTCCAACACACACCCCTGCGTGCTCTGGTTTTTTTGCCTCCTGGGTCTCAAGCTATTGAAAGTTCCACAAATAGAAGCACACTTAGTGTCTTTAAATCTCTAAATAAAAAGGCAAAGAAAAAAAGGATTTAAAAGATTTCTTTTTATAAAATTGAAAAGTTCAGA
Source organism: Notechis scutatus (assembly GCF_049901735.1). Classification (NCBI taxonomy): domain Eukaryota; kingdom Metazoa; phylum Chordata; class Lepidosauria; order Squamata; family Elapidae; genus Notechis; species Notechis scutatus. The sequence continues at coordinate 107,727,518 of NC_142013.1, forward strand.
GTACTAAAATACTTCTTACCATTCGTGCCAGAGATGCTGCCATATGTCTTCTAACATTGAAACAAAACAAAAATATGTCAAAAGTATTAAGGAATGAGAGTTAGAAGCACACCAGAAGTTCAGATTCAGTTTATTGATATATTTTTTTTAATTACTCAGTTTGAAGCAAGCATGACATGTTTGGTAAGAAGATAATATTGACAGGCTACCGTTGTGGATTAGTGAAACAAAGATGAAAAAGCTGCCTCTCACAGTGTTTGATCAGGCACAGTCCTGAATCAGACGTCTGCTCTCCTAGGAAGCCCTTATGTCCAAATATTTAGCAATTCAGATGGTGGTTTACATGTCACTGATGGTATTTGAATTCCTCTCTGGATATTCGCGTACAGTGGAAGTGATTTCTTTGTCTGGAATTCGACTTGGTGAGATTTGATCACTAGATACAAAGGTGTCATGCCCCTGTCAGAGTCTGAATCTGAGGAGGAAGATTAACAGCTGACAGGGAGTGGGAGTGTGGCTTTGTTGGCTGTGGAGGAAACTGAGGGAGGGCAAAGTCTGGCTGGGCAGAACAGGGAAGAGGTAGAACAAGGGAAAGGGAGTTCAGAGGAAGACCCAGGTCCACCCCCTCTTCATCTTAGGGCACGCAGGGAGGAATGGAGAAGAGAGCAACACGGGTTGTGTAGCTTACAGGGGAGGAAAGGGCCCTGATTCCCTTTATTAGCCACAGCTGGGAACACAGTTTATAAGAAAGGCAGACTGCATGTGGCAGGCTGCTGGGAGCAAATGTGACTTTATCTTGTGTTGTCATTGCTTATTCATGTTCCTGGCATCTTCCCAACCGTGTGAGTTTTGCCATGCCTTCAAGTCTGAAATTCTTGCTCCCGCGCTGCCAAACTAATTACTTCAGTTTGGCTTGATTGGACTTAAAGTTACAGTTTGTGTTGACCATGTTTTGGACTTAATTTTCTACAGTCAAATGCTGTTCCTGGGAGAATTTTTCTCCAGCCAGAAGGTAACCTGGACTTTAGGGGCAAAGTTGGAGATAATAAAGGGACTCTTATTGATTATCTGACTGTGTTGCCTTTGTGCCATGCCCCGGGTCATCACATAAACAGACAAGTGGACTTATCGGACTTATCTGGAAAAAAATAAGTACCCATTAGGACCATCATCATTTTAGCCATTGTCTATCCACTACAACAGGGGTGTCAAACTGGATTTCTTTAAGGGCTGGATCAGCTTTGTAGTTCTCCGTGGGCTATCTGGGGGGTGGGGGGGAGAGAAGATGGGATGGAAACCTCCTGCAGCACCCTCATGCCCTGTTTTGGCTGGGAGAGTGCTGCAGGAGGTGTCCAGGCTAAAAATGAGGTGTGGAGGGGGCACACACAGCCCTTTTCTGCCCCATTTTTACTAGCAGAGGCACCATGGACCACTCCTTTGATATTTCCAGGCCAGCTCCACAGGCCAGATTTAAGCATCCATGGGCCAGATCCATCCTACGGGCCTTGGGTTTGACACCCCTGCACTACAAGGTGAAGGTTTTTTCTGTATATTTCCAACTAATGCAGTCCTGAGCTTTCTTTTTTGCCAATTGGTCTCACAATACTTGCCGATATGATCTTGTTTTAGGTCTCTTTGGGTATATGTTATAGGAAAACAGCTTCTGTTTGGAGATAGGAAACTTTCACCATGAGGTTATTAGATGGGACCTCCAATGAGCCATATTGGTAGATGATTTTAGAGAAAGTCTTAGAGAGCTATCTATTTAAGTCCTATATGGAGTGGAGACTTGGACTGAAGACTCTGAATGGCCTCTTCCACCTCTATATTTCTATGACTCTGGCAAGCAAAATAGAATGGCTGATAGTCCATCACAGTCAGTCAGGTTTTCAGATTGGATTTGGCATTCCTGTCTACCTATAGAGTTGTTTCCAAGGACCTAGGGTAGATAGATATAGACGGTGTTGCTGATATCATTGCAGGATGTAATCTGTTCCAGGTAAAGCTGCCATTTGCAATTGACTGATTGTGAATTTGTTAATGCTGGTGCTATTCAAGTGATACTGCAGTTGTTTTGGGATTGAACCCAAGCCGGGTATTACCATTGGTACTACCTTTGCTTTCTTTTGCCACAGTTGTTCTATTTCTATTTTTCAGGTCTTTATATTATTATTATCTATTCAGAACAAAGTGAAGACATAGCTACCAGTTCTTTATCTAGTGTTGGCCATTGAGTTTTCCCCAAGAACCAAGGATGTCATAATATATTGGCATAGTATATGTGCAGATCTAAGCAGTGTGGCCTTTTCCAATTGAGAGATTTAATTTTTGTCAATGTGGCATCCAAGATTTTTGTTATGGCATCCAGTATTCCTATCATCATTAGGATCAGGACATGTGTATGTGCCATCATCTTTCAACTTCAATGAATTATAATTATTTGATTAATGCTATAATTCAATTAATGATCATGATGATTTAATGGCAACAATCAAGGCCATTTTTATATACTGAAGAATTGGGATGGAAAATGATAAGAAATAAATGTATTCAATGCATAGGGACTCAACAAAGGAGGGAAGAGGGAACATTTTTCCTTGATGTCACAGCAATCATTTTTATGTCACCCTGCAAATACATGACATTCACAGCTATTCTTTATAACCCCCAATATTACACAACCCTCAGGTCAGTGATATTGCACAATACTGAACATGTAGGTTTCAACCTGGATAATTTTGGTCATGATTGCTTGACTCATTACTGCTACTATACTTCCCAATAAATTTTCCATCAAAGGACCAGTATTTTTCCCCCCCGATATCCATTTTTTACTTTCTTAAGAGTATGCCAAGATGTATGAAAATAGAGAGCTAATTCACATTTCCAAATCAAAATTGTTTTGAGAGCTCAGGATGATTGCTAAGCCATGGAGGAAACAAAGCATTGACTTTTGTCCACGTCTCAAATCTAGACATGGAAGAACACCATCCTGCTACCCATAGGAGCAAGAAAATTATCTCCATAATATCTCCATAATATCTCACAGAGATAGAGAAGATCTCCATGGAATTATCTTCTTTCAAGTTTGAGTCACTTTATCTTTTAAGTTTGGTCTTAGAGCCCATGTCATAGTGACAAATCATCCACAGTTTGATCTGGGAGAATCTCAGCAGGTAATTCAAATGACATATTCTGACAAAAAAGAAATAACAAATGAGTGTCCTTTCAGCTTTGCAATTCTAACATATGCAGCAAACATTAGTAAATCTAATTAAAAGCTGTAAATGTGTCTTTTCCAATCATTTGTCTTGTGATTTGTAAGTATCAAGTGCTGGGAAAAAGATAAATAACATTTACTCTTTGACCTCCCTCTGGAGCCCAGAGGTGGTGTGTGTAGAATTTATCAGAGTGCAGATGCGACTAGACTCATTAGCTTGCCATCTGCTATAGTGGAGAAATGCTAAAATGCTGTTATTGTAAGGTTCATTGAGCAGTAAAATTATAATTTTCATTTTAAAGGAAGTTTTTTTTTTTTTTTAAAAAAAAAAAAACCTCCTTGAAAAACAGCAGATGCCAGATTATGACAGAGGCTGTGATCCCATTTAAAAAAGACACACACACCCCCAAAATTAAATCTATATCAGCATAACAAGTCACCGTAGCATTTTGCCAATATAATAGTCTCTCTACCAAATGGGTATTTTCAGGGTTGCAGTGAATTATATAAATAGGCATCCTGTAGAGTAATGTTGGCAGGTTGTAGGCCCACTCAATTTCTCATTCCCCCAATTCCCCCAAAAATTGGTTTTTCACATGCACTTGCATGTACTTTTATTGTAATGAATGCATTCTGAATGCAATCCTGCCATCTATCTATCTATCTATCTATCTATCTATCTATCTATCTATCTATCTATCTATCTATCTATCATCTATCATCTATCTATCTTTGGTTATTCGGGTTTTCTCCCGTGTAAAATTGGAAGTATCTAGGCGACGTTTCGATGAAGTCTCATTCATCATCTTCAGGCTTGTGTCTTTAGCTTTGTGCTTCTCGGAGTAATGTGAGCTTGCAGCTGCTTCTTCCTTTTAACTGCTAGTGGGGTGTGACTTGATTGGGTGGGGGGGGTGTTCTGACTTGATTGGGTGGGGGCTTGGCTGTGTTCTGATTGGTAAGGGGTTTGGCTGTGTTCTGATTGGCTGGGGATGTGTTCTGTTCAGGTGGGGGCTTGGTTGTGCTCAGATCCACATACAAATACCCACGAAAACCTCAGAAAACACACACACACACACACACACACACACACACACACACACACATATATATATATATATATATATATATATATATATATATATATATATATATATATATATATTTGTAGGTTGGCTTCATGAATACGGTATATTCAAGGATGGAAGTATTTTCCTAATATATCTGAAACCTGATTGATCAGTCATCAGGTTCTTATAGGAGGATTGGAAACTTCTTCTTCTTCTTCTTCTTCTTCTTTCTTCTTCTTCTTCTTCTTCTTCTTCTTCTTCTTCTTCCTGTGTTGTATATGGTTTGTATATGGTTTTGTGCATCAGCGGCGCGCGTCGCACACACACACACACACGTATATATAAGGTAATTTGCACAATATTATGAAATGCTTCTACAAGCAATACTTCTAATGATGCAGTAAGAAAACATTATCCTAGTTATTTCTGCTCAAGATTTTTTTCACTTGTTTGCAGTATGTAAATGATTGGATTGGTCAAAAAAGGAGCAGCATTGTATCAATAACAAACTTAATGTTTTCATAAACAGGTTGTTTTGGGCTTGGTGAACTGAAAAATATAAAGTAGATTATTCCATTTTTGCCCTTTCCATCTAATGGTTTTCTCCTTTGCTACCCAATTGTCAAGGTAGCATACCACAACAGATCCTAAAGATATCACTGCAAGTGCCAACTCAGCTTCTTTCAGTTTCATTTATTGAAAGAATTTTAATTGGCAGGTCTCTGTTTCATTTTGTCAACAAATCCAATAAGTCATCTCATTTGAGTTCAGCATTGCAAAATTTTACCTGGAGGTGTAAGTTTACTACACCAATGAATATTCAACCTGGAGTTTCGAATGACAATAACAGTTTTAGCACAGTTTCCTAGGAAGAATGTAGCCATTTTCAGAAGGTCTAATAACCTTCACATCTTCAGTAATACAACTGAGAAGACAAAGTTCAATGGAACTGTGTGTATTACAAAAAAAAAAGGGACTACTTTCTCTCTCTTCCCAAGGACACTCTGGTTCCTTTACATTTAGTAACAAGACATAGCAAAACAGCTGTACAATATGGATGACATAAAGAGGCATTTGACAAAAGTCCAATCAAATGTGTCTTTATTGTTGCATTGGCATGGTGGCGTAGTGGTTAGAATGCCAGTACTGCAGGCTAATTCTCCTGACTGCTGGCTGCCTGCAGTTTGGCAGTTCAAATCTCACCAGGCTCAAGGTTGACTCAGCTTTCCATCCTTCCGAAGTCTGTAAAA